>NC_056725.1:1741980854-1742175854 GCF_019279795.1 Protopterus annectens | reverse complement strand
TAGATAGAGGAGAGAGAGAGGACTGGGAAGGGAAGGAAGTATGAAGGATCAGAGCTTTTTGAGTTTGAGAATTTTGAAGGGGAGGATTCTATGGCATTGAAGGCCAATTGGCTTTTGAGATGAAGAGCTCGCATCAGAGCTGGTATAGGTTGTGGTCATGGCAGGGGTTTGGAGCAGGAAGCTGGGAGGGCAGAGCAGAAGCAGATCATTCATAAGATAAGTGTGAGATTGTAGAGAGAGGAAGAGAGGAATAGGAGATCATAGGATCATTGTAGCAAATGAAGTTTGCAATTTCCGTTTGATAGGGATCTGTAGGGGAGAGATAACTGGTTGGAGAGAATTTTTTGGTGAGATTGAGGTGGAGACAGAGGTTGAGAGGGAGAGTGAATAGAGATGAAGAAAGGGTTGAGAGGTCGAGAAGAGAGGTGAACAGAGAAGAAGTGTGGGATATAGTGTCAGTGTGCCTTATGAAGAAGGAAGGAATGGAAAGAAAGGAACTTAATTTTTCCAGAGTCCGCGGGGTTGGGAGGAGACAGGAAGGAGAGATGCCCGTTTGTGGGCATGCCGCTGCTAAGAAAAAATTTTGTTGAGGGAGAGAGAGGATTATCGAGAATAGAAGTGCGAAGTTGCTTGTGGTATGATTTTTATTTTCAAAAATTTTTTGGGGTAGGGGAAAAGAATGGCTATTGGGAAGCGTTAGATGGATCTAATCATTATGGAGCTTCCTTTATGGAGAATGTGGGCAGCTCTCAAAAGCTGCAAGCTTGAGAAAGAGTGATGGAAAATCCTCCAAAGCTAGTTACGAAAACAAAATTGCCACTGACTCTAAAGACAACCACAAAGCATTCTATAGCTATGTCAAGAATCTAAATGGGAACACTCAGATCTGCTCTGAGTTACAGCATAATGGCACTAAATATACAGAACCAACTGATATTGCCAACATCCTAGCAGATAGGTTCAGTGCTAACCTTACCCCCCTCTCACCTCCTAGAGCACCCATCTCTATATGGGAAGAATGCAAAGTTCCTATAATCACGGCTGCACAGGTAAAAAAAAACACTCTCCAAAGCCAAGAACACAGCATCCATGGGACCTGACAATATCCCAGGCTGTGTTCTACACGAACTACAGAATGAACTGGCACCCTACCTAAGTACCATGTTCAATCTTAGCCTCACCTCAGGCTTTCTACCCACTGAATGGCGCACCATGACAGTTATCCCACTTCACAAAGGGGGAGCCACGACGGACCCCGGGAACTACCGCCCCGTTAGCCTGACGAGCCTGGTCTGCAAGGCCATGGAATATATCATCGTGGAACTCATAAACAAAGACATTGGTAATCTCCAAACTCTGGACTCTACTCGGTTTGGATTTGTAAAAGGCAGATCATGTCTCCTAACCTGAAGCAGTCACCAAAGCCATAGATGAGGGTAAAATGGTTCACACAGCTTATCTAGATCTCGCCAAGGCTTTTGACACCATCCCCCACTCTGGAATTATAGATAAGCTAACTAAACCTAGGTATAAATCCCCATGTCACAAGATGGGTTGCCAACTGGCTCACGGATAGAACCCACACTGTGAAAGTAGCGGATTCCAGATCCAACATCAGACCAGTGACAAGTGGAGTACCACAGGGTTCAGTCCTGGGTCCTCTCCTGTTTGGTATCTACTTCTCTGAAGTGTAGGCCAACACAGAAGGTCTTTGGCTAACAAAGTTTGCAGATGACTGCAAACTAGGAGCCATAATCGAAACTCCTAACGATGTGGACAAACTACAAAAGGGCCTCACTGAGACAGATACCTGGCGTCAAAGCCATGGCCTGAAGCTCAATGCCAAAAAGTGTATTGTCATCCCCTTTGGTAAAAACTCTGCACCCATGAACTACCACATAGCTGGTAGTCTACTTAATGCCGAAAATGTGATGAGACCTTGGGACACAGGTGGACAGTAGTCTCTCCTTTGATAATCACATCGCCACAGTGTTCAGGAAATCCTTCTACGTGGCTCATCTCATCACAAAAGGATTCTCATCTAGAAAAAAAGAGGTCATTGTTCCCCTCTACTCATCTCTCATTAGACCCATTATAGAGTACAACGCCCCTTTTGGTATGTACCTCTACAACAACTGGAAAGACCACAGAAATACCTCACAAAGAGGATTACTGGCCTCAAACAGATGCCATATGCAGACCGTCTCAAAAAACTACAGCTTTACTCCATCGCATATCGCCTACTCAGGGGCGATCTCTGCCTAACATACAAAGCTATGTCAAACCCAGAGCTGTTGGACATGCTCCACTTAAAGAAATCCCAATCCCTCTGAGCTACACACTCTAGGGACCTTAACCTTGTCAC
Organism: Protopterus annectens; assembly: GCF_019279795.1. Lineage (NCBI taxonomy): Eukaryota > Metazoa > Chordata > Ceratodontiformes > Protopteridae > Protopterus > Protopterus annectens. Next base: position 1,742,173,489 of record NC_056725.1, on the reverse strand, counting down.
CACAATAAACAGAACATGCTGGAGGGATAGATTCCTGTCCCAGAGACTTCCCATACTCTGGAACAGGCTACCTATCTATGTCAAACAAAGCTCCTCATTATCACTCTTCAAGAAAAATCTTGATGATTGGATGGGAAATAGGAAATTCACCCCAGGGATCACTCCTGTGGCTCTGCTCGACAGGGGCACAGGAAAATAATTTTCTTGGTTGGCAAAAGCCAGGGTACATTTTTTGGCTAGGCTTGTATGGGCCCTAGGGCCGATAGCCTAGTACCTACCTATGAGCCTATATGTATGTGATATATATATATGTGTGTGTGTGTGTGTATATATATATATATATATATATGTGTGTGTGTGTGTGTGTGTGAATATATATATATATATATATGTATGTGTGTATATATATATATATATATATATATATATATATATATATACACATACATATTTTGTTGCAGAAATAATTTTGAGAATGAATGACTGAATTTTGTAAAGAGAGGTTAGGATGGTAAGTGAGTGACTGTTAAGTGCATTATGTTGTTATATGCTGATGGATTATGTTATTAGCTGATGGAGTTTTTATACATAATCAGTATGGATCTGAGTCAGATCCAGTCAGTTTACTTGAATTTTTTTATATTTATTTGTGATTTATATAGGATTAAGGTTCCACCGATTCTGTTGCCAGGTCTGGTATCAACGGTGTTGTTAGAGGCTAGAAGAAAGTAGTAGATATTGGGGCAGTTTGCTTTGAGCCAGGATTCTGTGATAACAGGTCAAGAGAGTGAGAAGAAAGAAAATGACTTGGTTGGTCTAGTTTATTTGTGGTAACTGCTGGCATTTACTAGGGAGCAAGATGAGGTGTTTAACATTAGTGTTTCAAGATGTGTTGAAAAGTAGGACTGGAATGAATTTGAATAGATAGCTATGGTACTTCAGTGTTGTAACTTGATATTTGAGTTATGAACTGTAATCTCCAAGAGTAATTTTCTGAAATATTTGCTAATGTTGACAAAGGTTTGAGTGAGATAATGTTTCCTTTATTTAGGCACCAATTTCAAGTTTGTGTACAGCATGTCACTGCAATAATAGTTTTTTTTTTTACAGGTTTCTGATATTTGTTAGTATTGTATATAGTAACTTCCTTTCAAGCTAGAGAATGCAAGTTATGTTCTGAATATGACTTTATTCATTTAACATTAAATTAGAAGTAAATATCGTGTATGGTCCTCCATAAAAAAATTCTGTTATTGGAAATATGCAAATAACATTCTCCTTTTAGACATGCATTGAATGACACCCATTTCATGAAAATGTAGGTAAACTCTAGTCTGTGTCTGAGTGTCATGACATGATATCTTCTTGATAATTTTGTTAGTAAAGTTTTAGAGAGAGACTCTATTCAGGACAGTATTAGGCAGCTCAGTTTTGTGCCATTTAATTCACAACAAACATGCATATGACATATGTTCTGGCTGACAAACTGAATAATCACCAAAATCATATTTTTATTATGTAGTTATATCATTTGGATTAAAATAACATTTATTTCTAATTATGTATATTTTTTGTTGTGTTAAATGTTATTCTTTCTCCCTTTAGCAGTTGCTAACTACACTACTTTTCTACCATACTCTGTCCATCATGTGTAACTAAACTTATTGACTTACTCCCTTTCCCCTTACCCATCACTCCCACCTTTGCAACTGTATAGCAATGTCTTTTGGCTTCTCCCATTATGGGTTGCTACAGTGGATCACCGGTCCGCAGATTGATTGGCAGTAGAGTTTTTACAGTGTTGAGTTGCCAGACCAGCGCTCAACATTCACAGAAGACACACACACACACACACACACACACACACACACACACACACACACACACACACACACCCTACCTGCATGTCTTTAAAACTCACTCGATCGCAGGGAGGACATGCAGACTCCCCACAGAAGGCGCTCCAGCCAAGAATCGAACTGGAGAACCTCAGGGCTGTGTAACAGATTTTGCTTTTGTAGATTTTAGCAGAGCACATTTAATTAGAACTACAAAGTCCTACATTCCATTGGCACTGAGATAACACCAATATACTGTTCAATGATTACTTAAATGAAACAATGTTGTAAGTATGCAAATTTCTTTTCTCTAACAAGCAGATTCAGCATAATAGTATACAAGACTACCGGCTGGGACTGCTGCTCATACCTCTCAACCATACAGATTTTCACAAAATGTCTAGATTTTTGCCTCTTATATTTTTGGTCTGTATTTCATAAAATTTTGGTTGTCTGTCAAATTAGTGGCAAATCATTGAAGTTAGAAAATAATGACAGACATTTGAGTTTCAGACTTCATACCCTTCAGAAATTCATGCTAATGCAAAACCTGTTATTCTATCAACTTTCTAAGTTTGTAGGAGCAATATTTGAAAATTGTCCCTATTTTTGGGACCTTTATACCACTTATATATATATGGCTTTGTCCAGATTTCTTGCTCTTAGATGTTGAGAGGTATGCTGCTGTTCTTATCAGTATTCATAAATGCATTTCCAAGAATGAAACTAAATAAGCTAAACTGGTTACAATCAAGCTGCCATACAGCATTAGAAACAGAACATAAGAGAGACTTAGCCATGTAATCAGCTGCTAAGCAGGCAGTTGATTGTAAATATGCAAAACAGTGGATGCTTTGTGGGAGATTCAAAATTTTGAAGGAAGTCTATCACAGTTTAACTATGCAGACAAATATCCTGTGTGAAGAATCTATGTATATTTATTCACCTTTGAACAACAAAGATTATACCTGGATCCTATGCTGTCATTAAAAGATGAGGGAGGTTGGGAGTGGCTGCCAGCATTGAAGAGAGACACTAGTGACAGCTGATAGCCTGTTCCATAGAGACAGAAATATTTCAGCTACTTAAGAATACTCTGGACCTCGGTGTACTTTTTACCCTGAAGCTAGAGTAGTAAAGAATATGGAGTTTTACTTTTTCATTTGGAATATAGACTGTCATTCTTTGCAGCTACTCTAGCAAGTAACCAAACAGTTTTATAGACACTGATAAATAAAGCTTGCAGATTTCAAATTTTACCCCCAGAAAGAGTATCACTGCCATGTACTAGAGAAAAAAAAAATCTTTTAGTCATATAACCTGCTAAAATAGTTATCCTGCATATTGATGTTCTGGATCGCAGTATTAGCCTAGCAAGTAAAGTGAATAGGTACAAAAGTCACTATGTGTTGTAATCCAGTTAGAAATGCAACAAAGTGTATAGAAAGCAGACTTTCTGTACCCGTTCCTCACAAAACCTTGTCTCATTTGCCAAATGATGTAAATGAAGCAATGCAGACCCCTTAACAAAATTCAGAATACAAATTAACATCTCTTTGGTCTTTCTGTATACCAGACTTCATCAGAACTTGAAAATATCATTTAAGACCAATTTAAAATAGAAAATTGTGACATCACAAATCATATGTCCCTAGTTAAACCAATAAATGTTAATATGCAGTTAACAGTAAATACCTATTTGCAAATACCTATAAATGCATATAAAAACACCACAAAAATAAATACATCCTCTAACAATTCTTAAAACATTCATTTAATGTAAATACCTTAAAGATGCATAGCTTTAAACTGGTATCTATTGGTATATAAATGTTTTAAACATTCAAAGTTCATTGCTTCAACACACTTGAAATTGAAATAAAATCATTTAGTCCTGGTTCCTTAGATACATTTGATAGAAATTACCAGTTCAGTTCTTTGTTTTCTAAAAGTCTCGTATGCACCTCCATTGCTATTGATTGTCAAGTTATCCACAGTAAACTTAAAAATCTTTTAAAACTGGTGCAGCTTACAGAATGCCTAAACAAGGTATTATTTCTGTTGGCTATTTCAATGTCATGCACATGTTTGTAGATCCTGAAGGTAAGCCTCCACTCTTTTCCCAATGTAAAAGGTGTGTCAAAAAAGACAGGTTGCTGTGCAGTCTGCACCTTTAGTCTTGTAATTTAAAGAAACAGGACAAGAAATTAATCTATGATAACTTTCCACCAAAATGTTTGTACCATTATTAATGAACTTGCAATAATTACACCAACCACATTTCATCAGTTTTTTCATTCTCTGCAAGGTACATTGTTACTAATATGTTCTAGTAATTGTTTCATATTTTTACCTTCACTGAAAACTGTTATAGGTTCATGACATACCTTCATTTTCATTTCATCTGAAAAATATTTATTCCATACCTGATGTACACCAGACCTAAATAAAGGTGTAACTATTGCAAATGGTAACATCAGTTAACATGCTGTGTCAGGTGTTAACTTCAAATGAAAGTAAGCAATTGGTTTGTTTGTGACTTTCGGCTTTTCCCGGTCAGGGGTCGCCACAGTGGAACTCCAGTCCACTAATGATTAGCAGTAGAGTTTTACGTGCTGGCTTGCCCGGCCTAACGCACAACCTTTAACGAAGGAACGCCCATTCACGCATGTCGCTACACACAAGACTCTCTGAGAATCGAACGGGCAACATCTAACTGTGAGGCGACAACGCTACCGCAGCACCACCACCGCAGTAAAAGAATTGGAAATTATATTTTCTCCCTTTTAAAATTTCATCCTTTACTTAAATCTGATTTTTACGATAGCCTCTTTCCAAAAACATTCTTATAAGTTCCGATTCCATAGTAAAAATGTTGTCATTAATTAAATGTGATAGTTACTATCTGTCCTTTCACAAAACTTCTTTTTGCTGGTAATGGTGATAACTTTGAAAATGTAGTTAGAGACTTGAAAAGCTAGTCTTTCTAAAAATGAAAGACGTGAAGTATTCCTTAACCAAATATAGCATTACTACAGTATCTATAAAAATCCAGACAAGTTCTTCTCAAATCTGAATGTAAAATTCAAAAAAGTAGCTGTGTTCCCAATGAAATTTAATGGACTCCTTGAGTTCCTTTAGTTTCCCATCCCACAAAAAGTAAATGTGGTCTCCCAGTCTGTCAGTACAGTATTTACGTAGACTTGAGCAAAAGTTACACCAATAGTAACACCACTGAATTCATGAAAAAATTCACCATCCAAATTAAAAAAAAATATTTGCAAGTCTCTGTCCATCAAGTTGCATAAAATATTTTCATCCCTATAGATCAGATTTGATCCCTGGATTTTAAAACTTAAAACTTTCTAAACTGTCTGTATGAGGAATAGATGTAAACAAATTCATTACAGCAACCTTATCTTTGAATAAAACATCAGAAAGATTTTTTTAATTCTTAAATATGTGATGTGTTTCTTTAAATACAGGTTTCAGTTTCAAATCAATAACTTTAGATATAGGTTCTGTTTTGAACCCCATTGTTGACAAGATTGGTCTCATAGGTAGATTGAACTCCCTGATGTCCATAAATATGTGTGTAAACATTGTTTGAATAATCATTTTCTTGACTTCAAGAAATATTTGCTCATCCTTAGTCAATCAACCCTGCAAGCCTAAGTTGGCCAAGAAACGGTGATATATGTCATTTAAGAAAACACACTCATAACTCTCATCATTCAACAAGAGATCATACATTCTACTATTGTAATCAATATTGTCCATCAAAACCACCCATCCCTTTATCTGGCTTCATAGACCTGATTTGCTTATTCTCAACCAAGTCTCTTAATAGCTTTTATTTTGTATAAGATTATTCTTCTTCTCTTTCAGCTGTTCCAGTTAGGGGTCACCACAGCGGATCATCTGTTTCCATTTCTTCCTGTCCTCTGCATATTGCTCTGTTACACCCAACCGCCTGCATGTCCTCTCTCACCACATCCATAAACCTGATCTCCATCCTTAGCATCCTTTTCCCAATATACCCATCATCCCTCCTCGGAACATGTCCAAGCCAATGCAATCTCGCCTCTCTGATTTTGTCTCCAAACCGTCCAACCTGAGCTGACCCTCTAATATACTGATTCCTAATCCTGTCCATCCTTGCCACACCCAGTGCAAATCTTAACATCTTTAACTCTGCCACTTCCAGCTTTGACTCCTGCCTTTTTGTCAATGCCACCGTCTCCAACCGATACAACATAGCTGGTCTCAGTACCCTCTTGTAGACCTTCCCTTTCACTCTTACTGGTACCCGTCTGTCACAAATCACTCCTGACACTCTCTTCTCCATCCATTCCACCCTGCCTGTACTCTCTTTTTCACCTCTCTTCCACACTCACCATTACTCTGAACTGTTGATCCCAAGTACTTAAACTCATTCACCTTCGTCAACTCTACTCCCTGCATCCTCACCATTCATCAATCCTCCCTCTCATTCACACACATATTCTGTTTTAGACCTACTAACCTTCATTCTTCTCCTCTCTAAAGCATATCTCCACCACTCCAGGGTCTCCTCAACCTGTTCCCTCCTCTCACTACAGATCACAATGTCATATGCAAACATCATAGTCCATGGGACCTCCTGTCTGATCTCATCTGTCAACCTGTCCATCACCATAGCAAATAAGAAAGGGTTCAGAGCTGATCCTTGATGTAATCCCACCTCCACCTTAAACGGATCTGTCACTCCCACTGCAGACTTCCCCACTGTCACACTACTCTCGTACATATCCTGTACCACTCTTACATACCTCTCTGCCACTCAATACCACATCTCCTCTCTAGGCACCCTATCATATACTTTCTCCAAGTCTACAAAGACACAATGCATCTCCTTCTGACCTTCCCTATATTTCTCCATCAACAGTCTCAGAGTAAACATCGCATCTGTAGTGCTCTTTCCCGGCATGAAACCATACTGCTGATCGCTAATCATCACCTCCCTTCTTAACCTAGCTTCCACTACGCTTTCCCATAACTTCAAGCTGTGATTGATCAGTTTTATCCCTCTGTAGTTACTACAACACTGCACATCACCCTTATTCTTAAAAATAGGTACCAAAACACTTTTTCTCCACTCCTTAGGCATCCTCTGACTTTCCAAGATTTCAGTAAACAATCTGGTTAAGAACTCCACTGCCATTTCTCCTAAGCACCCTCCATGCTTCCACTGGTATGTCATCTGGACCAACAGCCTTTCCATTCTTCATCCTCTTCATAGCTATCCATACTTCCTCCTTGCTAATTTGTTTCACTTCCTGATTCACTCTCCCCACGTTATCCAACCTTTTTCTCTCTCTCATTCTTTTCATTCATCAACCCCTCAAAGTACTCTTTCCATCTGTTCAACACACTCTCCTCATTTGTGAGTATGTTTCCCTCACTATCCTTTATCACCCTTACCTGCTGCACATCTTTCCCAGCTCGATCCCTCTGTCTAGCCAATCGGTACAGGTCCTTTTCTCCCTCTTTAGTGTCCAACCTTTCATACAACTTCCCATATGCCTTATCCTTAGCCTTTGCCACCTCTCTCTTTGCCATGCTTCTCATCTCCTTATACTCCTGTCTACTTTCTTCATCTCTTTGGCAATATCGCTTCTTCTTCAACAGCCTCTTCCTCTGTACACTCTCCTGTACTTCCTCATTCCACTACCAGGTCTCCTTGTCCTCCTTCCTCTGTCCAGATGTCACACCAAGCACCTTTCTAGCTGTCTCCCTTACCATCTCTGCTGTAGTTACCCAGCTATTTGGTAACTCTTCACTGCTCCCCAGTGCCTGTTTTAACTCTTCCCTGAACTCCACTTCGCAATCACCCTTTTTCAACTTCCACCATTTGATCGTTGGCATTGCTCTCACACTTGTCCTCCTCCTCTTTATCACCAACATCATCCTACAGACCACCATTCTATGTTACCTAACTACACTTTCTCTTGTCACCACTTTACAGTCTCCAATCTCCTTCAGACTGGCCCTCCTGCATAGGATATAATCCACCTGTGTGCATCTCCCTCCACTCTTGTATGCCACTCTATGCTCCTCCCTCTTCTTAAAATACATATTCACCACAGCCATGTCCATCCTTTTCACAAAATCCACTACCATCTGACCTGCATTCCTCTCCTTAACACCATACCTGCCCGTCACTTCCTCATCCCCTCTGTTCCCTTCACCGACATGCCCATTGAAATCTGCTCCAATCACCAGTCTCTCACCCTTGGGTACACTCACCACCACTTCATCCAACTCACTCCAAAATTTTTCTTTTTCATCCATCGCACACCCAGCTTGCGGAGGGTATGCACTAACAACATTCATCATTGCACCATCAATTTCTAGCTTCATAAACATCACTCTATACGACACTCTCTTCACCTCCAAAACACTCTTGCCATACTGTTCCTTTAGGATAATCCCTACCCCATTTCTCCTCCCATTCACATCACGATAGAACAGTTTGAACCCACCTCCTATACACCTGGCCTTACTCCCCTTCCATCTGGTCTCTTGCACACACAATATATCAGCCTTCCTTCTCTCCATCATATCGGCCAGCTGTCTCCTATACCAGTCATACTGCCAGCATTCAAAGTTCCTACCCTCACTACCACACTCCTAAGCTTCTTCCTCTCTTTCTTTCTGCTTTCGGGCATGCCTTCCACCTCTTCTTCTCCTTCTCCTCCTTCGGCCAACAGTAGCCCAATTTCCACCAGCACCCTGTTGGCTAACAGTACTGGTGGCGGTCATTGTTAACCTAGGCCTCGACCGAACAGGTATGGAAATCTGTATTGTCCGCATATGTTATTTGGCAGAGGTTTTACACCGGATGCCCTCCATGACGTAACCCTCCCCATTTATCCGGGCTTGGAACTGGCACAAAGAAATGCACTGGCTTGTGCATCCCCAGTGGCTGGGTTATTTTGTATAAGATTATTAAAGATTGCAAATCAGTCTTAAAAAAGGATTAGATTAGTTTGTCACATTCCTGTTCTAAAGCATTGATGAGGAGATGGGTTAAATGTGCTTTTTCTTTTAAAACATGTATCAACAGTTAACTGTTTTACACCTTTCCTCCACAAATGGTGTACTAACATATTAATCCACTTAACATCCTCCATAACTGGATGCAGGAAAATCTTTATATATATCTTTCTACACATCCGTAATTGACATGAAACTGCCAGTAGATTATTATATCCCAAGTTAATGATGTGTGAAACAAACAGCTGAAATTGTAGTTAGTATCAAATCTCATCATCCTTGCTTATGAGTTACAAATGCCTCCTGTCATGACCATGAACAGCCACCACCATGCAGAGCTTGCAAGCCTAGAAGGAGTACAGAAGTGAACTGCCAGGCCTTCCTTCTGTATGATACATGCACATCAGTGGGAACTTTAGAAGTCACCAGTTAACTTACCACATGTCTTTGGAGTGTGGGAGGAAACTGAATCACTTGGGGAAAAAACAGTGAGCACAGGACATACCAACTCTGGACAGAAGACAAAAACTATGGTTGCTCTTGCTGTGAGGAGACAGTACTACCAACTGTACCTGTAATTTGTAACAACCCAGTTGTATGTGAGAAAATGCATTTATTCAAATATTATATCAGCACTGTACATACATACTCTACAGTCCTTACTCTTAACAATTCAGTATAAGGTAGGGAAGTCTTAACATACTCTTGATAGCAGATAGAGGCATGCAGTGGTGTTTTAGGGGATGTAGGCTTTCTGTATAATTTGGATATTATTTTCATCCTTGTGTTCCAATTAGTGTTATGTCTATCAAACTAATTGTGTTAGAATTAATTGTATATGTAAGTGTTAAAATCATATTCATTTGAATTTAAATATCATAAAAATTGTCATTAGAATTAAAATTTTTCTTATATATCCATACACTTGTATATCATTTATAATACACCTGTACATGTTGCAGAAGTTGTTCTTAGTTATAGAGATGTTCTTCTCCCGTCATTCCCCATAAATAAATTAGCATAAACTGTGACAAAACTTGCGTCTGTCATCATACCACAGTTCTGTAACTAAAACTGCTTATTAAAAATGACATAATTATTAGAGAAAAATAAAGTAACTCATAATATAGTTAGCTTTGAGAGATGTCAAGAGTTTGTAAACCAGAACTATGTGTGATAACTGGTGTAGACGTTATTTACATCTCCAGAAATCAGACATTATCCTCTGACCATTTTACATATCCAAGTTTACATAATAAATATGCTGTGTCCCTGATCTAGGATGGTAACTTAATCTGTCAAGTAATTATGATTTAACTGTTCTAAAATCTGTCAAGTAATTATGATTTAACTTCTCGACGTTTTTTGTATAATTACCACATCTTGGTATTATAGTTCTACCTGGTGGATTTAACACATCTTTATGTATCTGAAGGACACTGTAGAATGTACTGATTCAAGTTGCTTGACTGTGCAAAAGCCTGTTATCATCTTGTTGTGTGAAGAATCCCACTTTCATTTCCTTATCAATCTTGGCTACCGCAAAGCTTTTTTTTAATGGCTGTACTGTAAATGTTTGAATCAGAAACACAAAAGATTCCACTGCTTGTGGTCCCACTGATGTAATTGACAAACAAATAATCCTTTGCTCCCAAAATTTACTGAATGATTAAAGTCACAGAACAGTACATGAAAAACTTAAAAGCAAAAAACTTTAGCATGCACGTTTGTCCTTCAGATGGACAGAACTTCATCAGAACACAGTATTTAAAATGTGTAAAATTATATATGTATATATGCACAAAGTACACTGTTTATTAGAAATTGGTAAAGAGATAATCAGCTTCTCCCATTAACAAAGTAATTAGTAAGGAACCAATCAGGTTGTCTGGTTAATAAAGTTAACTCAACCTATTTGGTAAGAACGTTGATCATATGGTTGTCGAAACACAATATAGAATGAAACTAATAAAAACAAGAAAATAAAAATATTTTGGTACTTGTGTATTATCGCAACCAGATTTCCGCACTGCCATAATTCGGTATGCGTGTGCAGAAACAGGTTGCTTAGCCTATCTTAGCTTAGTTGCTTAGCCAACTAAATCCACATATGCAGAGACCCTTAACTGTAACCTGCCCAAACAACAAAGACCTCTGAAGCTGAAACGCAAACAAACACCAATCACAACCAATGTGTCACATAGTTCACAGCAGCAGTGTGCCACCCAGCAACAGCCCCTAAGGCAAGACAATGTACCAAACGCTTTAGCCATAGGTGACTCTATAGTCCGGCACACTGATGTCCCTCTCACCAGGTTGAATAAGGAGAAAATTACAGTCAGCTGCCTGTCGGGTGCCAGGATCCGCCACATAACGCATGCACTCAAGTCACTCCACAACAAGTACAAATATGACTCTGTCATTGTCCTTGTTGGAGTGAATGACTTGAGACGTACCTCCCTGGACTACATGAAAAGAGACATGGAAGAGCTCTCGGATCATGTGGCCCAGGCAGGTATGACCCTAGCCCTGAGTAGCATCCTGCCTTCGCCCAGAATGATACCACAATATAAGGATAAAATGATTGACTTCAACAATTGGCTAAGCTTATGGTGTCATTCAAAGGGGATCCAGTATCTGTCTGCCTGGGATGACATGATTGACAGACCACGATGCTTTGCCGGAGATGGTCTGCACCTGTCGCCCCTGGGATTCAGGTTACTGGCTAAGGCTCTTGCCACCCCTATAGTGCCTTTTATACGCAAACTTCAAGGGACAAAACCACCACCGTAACAGGTACAAGCATGCAAAATCTGAAGGTAATGCTACTCAATGCTAGAAGTCTAAACCTCAAAATGCACTCTCTTGAGGCACTCCTAAAAATGGAGAACATCGATATCTGTGCAGTAACTGAGACCTGGTTCAAGGCTCCAGAGAGCACCCCTGCAATACCAGGCTACAACTCTTACCACACTTTTCGGCCACCAAACCAGGACCGAAACACTAAAGGTGGAGGAGTGTCAATATTCACCAAGGATATTCACACCACCAGGCTAGTTGGCCAACACAATGTGTCTGAAATTCTCCAAGTGCAACTAACACTAGGTAAGACTGCAATCCAAATTGTAGCTTGCTACAGATCCCCCAGCATACCCCAAGATTCTCAGTACACCTTTCTAAACATACTGGAAAATATTAAGATAGAACCAAACACCCTAATACTGGGTGATTTTAACTACCCTGCCATTAACTGGGAAAACTACTCATGTCCCAACACCTTTGCACAACGGTTCTTGGAATTCATAAATTCCAACGCCCTGGATCAACTAATCCATAGTCCCACCAGGGGCTCCAATATCCTAGACCTGGTCATTACCAACATGGGAAATCAATACTCCATACCTGTGGTCAACCCCTCGTTAGTCAGGTCTGACCATAAGCTAATCACCCTTAACATCCACATCCCACCCCCACCCCCAGTAAAGAAACCACCATAAAAAACTTCTCCAAAGCCAACTTCATGCTGCTCAAGTCAGAAGTGACAAACTTCATGACACCCATGCAGACGGGAACTGAAAGTTCAACTGCTGAATCCTACACTAAGGCACTGTACGAGCACATCCACTCATGCATGAATCGTGCCATCCCAAATAGAACCAAAATGCTCTCATCCAAAAAAGGAAGCCAATCTGGGGGTCCCCTGCCATAAACAAACTTTACAACAAAAGGAAGAAACTTTTGCAGAAAAGAGGAAAATCCCATGATGCAAAAAACTCCCTTACTAGCCTCAGTAAGAAACTGAGATGCCTCATAAAATCCTCCAAAGCTAGTTACGAAAATAAAATTGCCAAAGATTCCAAAGACAACCACAAAGCATTCTATAACTATGTCAAGAATCTAAATGGCAATGCTCAGATCTGCTCTGAGCTAAAATAGAATGGCATTAAATATACTGATCCGAAGGATATTGCCAATATCCTGGCAGATTGATTCAGTGCCAACTTCACCCCCTCTCACCCCCTAAATGGCCCATCTCAATACCGGAAGATTGCCAAATTCCAGTAATAACGGCCACACAGGTACAAAACGCACTCTCTAAAGCCAAGAATACAGCATCCATGGGACCAGATGACATCCCGGGCTGTGTACTACATGAACTACAATATGAACTGGCACCTCACCTAAGTGTCATGTTTAATCATAGCCTCACCTCAGGTTTCGTGCCCACTGAGTGGCGCAGAGCTACAGTTATCCCAATCCACAAGGGGGGATCCACCTTGGATCCCGGAAACTACCGTCCCATCAGTCTGACAAGCCTTATCTGCAAGGCCATGGAGCGTATTATCATGGAACTTATAAACAAAGACTTTGGCAACCTTCAAACACTGGACCCCACCCAGTTTGGGTTTGTGAAGGGCCGACCTTGTCTCCTGAACTTGATTGACTTCAGTCTCCAGAGCCATGGATAAGGGTAAGGTGGTCCACACAGCCTATCTAGACCTTGCCAAGGCCTTTGACACCATCCCCCACTCTGGAATCATAGATAAACTTACTAAGTTGGGCATTAATCCCTATGTCACCCAATGGGTTGCTAAATTACTTATTGATAGAACCCACACTGTAAAAGTAGCCGACTCCAAATCCAGCTCCAGACAAGTGATGAGTGGAGTACCTCAGGGTTCAGTCCTGGGGCCACTCTTGTTTGGCATCTACTTCTCTGAAGTACAGGTCAACACTAAGGGACTCTGGCTAACAAAGTTTGCAGATGACTGCAAACTGGGAGCCATTATTGAATCCCCAAATGATGTGGATACTCTACAAAAGGGCCTTACAGATGCTTGGTGCCAGAGCCATGGGCTCAAGCTCAATGCCAAGAAATGTATTGTTATCCCCTTTGGGAAAAAACATGTATCCATGAATTACTATATAGGTGGCAGTACACTAAACACAGAAAGTGTGATAAGAGACTTAGGGACACAGGTGGACAGTGGTCTCACCTTCGATAACCACATTGCCACAACAGTCAGAAAATCCTTCTGTGTGGCACATCTCATCACGAAGGGCTTTTCATCCAGAAAAAAGGAGGTCATTGTCCCACTGTACTCATCCCTCATTAGACCCATTATAGAATACAACGCCCCATTTGGTATGTACCTCTCAAGACATCTGCAACAACTGGAAAGGCCTCAGAAATACCTCATTAAAAGAATCACAGGCCTAAAGCAGATGCCCTATGCTGACCGCCTTAAAAAACTCCAGCTATACTCTGTCGCATATCGTCTACTCAGAGGCGATCTCTGCTTAACATACAAGGCCATGTCAAACCTAGAGCTGTTGGACATGCTGCACTTAAAGAAATCCCAATCCCTCAGAGCTACACACTCCAGGGATCTAAACCTTGTCATCACAATAAACAAAACATGCTGGAGGGATAGGTTCCTGACCCAGAGACTCCCCAGACTGGAATAGATTGCCCATATATGTCAAGCAGAGTGCCTCTTTGGACCTCTTCAAGAGGAACCTTGACGATTGGATGGGAGAAAGGAAATTCACTCCAGGGATCACATCAGTCGCCCTGCTAGACAGGGGTCCAGGAAAGTAAATAATGTGGGAAGAAATAGCCAGGGAATTGTTATGGCTAGGCTTGTATAGGCCCTAGGGCTGATAGCCTAGTACCAACCTATGAACCTATGGACCTAAGAAGGGGTCTGTGAAGAAGAAAGCATTACTGCATCACTGTGAGTATGAGCCAGGAAGAGGAGAAAGGGTGTGAGTTTGTACCTCTTTGCTCCTATAACTCGACAGTGGCGTTCCTCTTTGCAGTACCTGCATTTCTCAAGACGATGTCAGCTACTGGAAAAGCGAGTCATCAGATGCACCCTGCAACGTTAGGAGATTGTAAATTTGTCAAGGGGAAGGATTGCTGCCTTTCCTAGGTTAGGCAAAGTGCTGATTTACAGAAACTGCAGTGCATAATTTCACTTCAGGTACTAATAAAGTGTCCCCGTTTGTGAAGTACTGCCCATACTTTAGAAATAAAGACAGAAACTCAAAATCACCTCATGATTACATGTAGTAAGAACACTTCCATATGCATCTTACTACTGGACAATGCGCTTCTTTTTGTACTTTGTGGCTGGTAGCAGCTTTTTCATTTTCACTTTAACATATCTTTCGAAATTGTCCCCTCAAAAAAAAAAAGTGACCTAAACCATCAGTACTGTATGTGTGTGTCTGCCTTCCCTGAAGGATTCCTTTCCACACAGACAAAAGAAATCCGTTCATCAGAACGGCAGCAGGCATGACAATTCAAGCATGCGCGTATAATGCACGCTGAAAACAGGAACAGGGTTTTCTCAAATGTTTGTCTTCCCGAAGGTAAAGCAAAGTTAGATACACAGCCAAACTAACTCAGAGCACCACCTTATAGTGTTTCATGGGCTTGTTTGTGCGGAAGTATACAAAAGTATCAACCACGAAAATCTGGTTGCGATAATACGCGAGTACCATTATTTGATATACAAATATTACTAAAAGTATTGTTATGACTTACCCTCAACTTGAGAATGTGAACAATTGAAACATGCTCAGTTATACCCGGTTTACTAGTGGCATTTAGTCTAAGCTGCCATAATAACTCCTTATATTCATTAGTAGTTTCTCATGGTTCACCCTGTGGGTTATGGTATACCTTTTCCAAAATTAAAAATAAAACTGCCTAAAATTGTCAGTCAATTTAATGTCTGTAAAGGGCATTATTCGAGTTTGCACTCAAATATCATAATTGTGTTCATAAATGTGCTTTTTGAGGGAGTGCCTCCTTAAAAATCTGCACATTCCAAACACTTGACAAGATAAATCAAATTTTTGATGTTACAGTTACTTTTATATGGGAAATCCTGTGTCTCCAAGTTATTTTTTTAGTATTAAACTGTCACATTCATAAATAATTTTACACTGAATGCATGCTTTATATTTCCTAGTACCCTTTGTTGAGTTGCCAGCTTGACCATGATAGGACCCCCCCCCCTCCCTTAGTGAGGTTCTTAACATTCTTGGCTGTGTTATACAGAACAGTTGGTTCCTGTCCCACAGTCTCCATAAAGGTATCAGATTTCTTTTAAATACTCCAGTTCTTTAACTGATTGGGACACTGAGTTGTATTAAAGGATTAAAGCCCTACTGAAAGGAGTAGAGGCAATAGAGTTACCAAGGGGCTCCAAAGCTGGGGTTTGTAAGATTGTCATTCCAAATAATAACTTCAAATCCCATCTCTTATAGAGGTTTGTATTTGTCACCCCAGCCCTCCACAACCTTATCACTAATGGTTTCACCAGGATCTCACGATGGCACTTATCCATAAACATACATTCTAATTTCCTCTTTTCCTCTAAAAAGGCTTGCTTATCCAAAATCATTCTGGCAAGTCTAGTACCTAAGTATATGTAACTCAACTTCAGAGACCTCAGAGGTTCCTAACTGAAAAGATCAGTGGCCTTAAAGACCTTAGTTATGACAGACCTGCAGCCCTTTCTGTCTACTGTTTCTTATAGGTTCCTTCATGGGGATTTATGTCTAGCCTTTCCAACCATGAAAGATCTAACCCTATTTGACCTTCTATTCCTTCATAGAACAAATGGTTCTTTATATCTTAATCAACAGATAAATAAGATGCATTGAAGTAATAGATTCATATCCCAATGTCTTCCTCATCTCTGGAACAGACTTGCCATTTTCAAGGTAAACCTAGATAATTGGTTGGGCAGCCTCAAGTTCTCCACAGGTCTATCTTGTACTGTCTTCCTTGAGGCTGGAGGGAACTTTTGAGTATGGGTTACGGGCTAGGGTTGTCATGGTCAGCAGACTGATTACCTAGTATTTACAAGTGAACCTATGAACTAGTAGGGTACCATCAGGATCATTGTTGACCCTTCCTTGTTTGGCATTTATTTGGAGACATCCATCGAGTTCAGTAACTCAGAAGTATGGTTGACCAAGATTGCTGATGACTGTGAACCGAGCACTATCTACTCATTCACTGATACTAAATAGCTCCAGCAAGGGCTGGAATATTTATATACCTGGTTGTACTAAAAACAGTCTCAAAGTTAATTGCTAAAAAAAAGGGCAGCATAGTAGCATTCAGCTAAAAGCTGTTCCCATCTCCTGTGTTATTAATGGTAAACTCTTTAAATAGACATAGTCATAAGAGGCCTGGGTACCTCTGTGGACAATTCATTCTCATTTGATCATCATGATTCCACCATAGTTAGAATGTATTTCCATCTGGCCCAGTTAATTAACAAGGGAATAACTTCAAGAGCCAAAGAGGTCATGCTGCCACTGTATTGTTCCCTTATCAGACCCATCACCGAATACATTGCCCCCTTTGGTATGTGTAATTCAAAGCATTTCCTTCAACTAGAAAGACATCAGAGGTTTCTTACCAAGAAAATTACAGTCTATAAACCCTCTATTCTGATAGATCAGCACAACTCCTTATACTTTGCAGGCTGCTCTGAGGTGACTTGTTCCTTTGCTTTTTGAGGCATGAAAGATCCAATCCTATTTGACTTCCTCTTTCTTTGCAAAATTACTGGTTCTACAAACATCCACCGTAGGCAACTAAATCTACACCATCAAACAAACAAGACTGGAGAGAGAGGTTGCTATCTCAGCATATTCCTAGCCTATAGAATAAGTTACCTCTGCAGGTCAAACAAAATACTGCTTTGACTAACTTTAAGGCTAGTCTTGATTGGATGGGTAGATACAAATTTACGTAGGGATGGTCATGTAGAACCTTGCTCAGTTTGGGCGGTGAGCACTGTTACGTGCTTGAAAAGAGAGGCACAGTCTTTGTGTGTCTTCTTACCAGTGCTTTCGGCTAGGCATGTTGTAGTCTCATCATTGATTTCCAGTGTTGTTCCCTCATTCCTATGAAATAACTTGTCACCCCAACATAGGGACCTAATGTTATATGCCAGAGGATTTTTCATTTTGGATCAGTTTTACCCTGATAATTCAGCTCAGTGTTGGATGTACTCAGAACAGCCGCTTGGGAATTGACCCCATATTTTTGCAACTTACTCAGAGAGCTTCTATTCTGGTCAATCACAAAAAATGCATGTTAGAAGACATGTGGAGGCAAGGTTTATTTCTTAATTTGTGTAAAACTGTTTGAGGTCTCTGTTCCATCTACTTTTCCTGTCTTAGATAAGCCTTTTCTGGGTCTTGCTGACAGTGTCTAGAAAGTACATAGTCAGTTGTTGAAAGTAGATGAACCATCATGGGATAGTGAAATTGCAAGTGTTTCTCAGGAAATGCTACATTTTAGGAACAACCATATGTGCAGTAAGAGACACCTGTTGTAGATCAACTAGGTTAAGGGTTTTACTTAAAGTTGTATTTGTCTGCAAGACATATCTATTACACCTTCTAACTGTATCCATCTGTAAATGGTAAGCATATAGAGGATTATGAACAGGTCACCAATCATAACTGGCTTGCATGTTTGAGACATAGATGCCAAAGAAATTTACCTTGAGACTAAAACCTGAGAGGTGAATCTTGACATCTAAGTCGGCAGCGTATAATAAAGGGTTATGATTGGATACCTGATCGTAATTTTTTTGTAGTTCATGGAGCAAAAGACACAAAGTATTTTTATGACTTTCAAAGCATTAAAGCACTTGGCGCATACTGTCAAAACGACGGTGTAACACTCTGTTGTGTTACAGAAGTTGAGGGGCACATTACTGGCACAAATAGATGGCAGAAACAAATTTGTTTTTTTATTCTGCCACTGTTTGCTTGTCAGTACTGGCAGGGTTAACTGCCTAGCACAATACCAGAGCTTAAAAAGTTAAGCAGGGAGTGCTTAACTGTTGTTAAGACTGGGTTTTGCACTATAGAAGCACTTAACTGATTTGCCTTTTTCAGATATTGTTGTGTAATCACCAAACTCCATGCAATGCAATGTTACCATCCTAAGCTAAGCTATGCCTTACCTGAAGTCTTTTTTTTGCCAGCTCAGCCTCCTAGATTAATTATTTCACTGCCTGTACCTAGCTGGTTGATTCGCTCCTCCTGTTAGGGATAGAACTAGATGTGCTCCAAAGCTGAGCAAGAGCTATAAGGCCTATTCATTCCTACCCTTGGATAGAGCCTTTTTAGCAAATTCATTCCTGTGCAAGTAGGGGCTGATTAATAAGGAGGAAAGGAGTGAGTAATCCAGTGATATTCTTCATGTTTCACTGTTGCAGTCATCACACCTGGATCATCTGCCTATAGGTAGACCTCAGTCTCCTTGAATACCAGAGTCTTGGGATTTCTGCATTGGATGCTGTCTCCTCATCCATGACGTCAGGTTGTCAGGGGTATAAAACATGTAGCCGACACTATTACATCAGTTTTTCTTGCCGTGTGGGAGCCTGAAGCAGAAGCAGTTTGCAAGTGCCGGTCAGCAGCTACCTGAAATTCTCATTTTTCGAGTTTCAAACCTGAAGTCTTCTAAAGCCAAGTACCCCGTTGGGGATCCTTTTTTCTTGCTCTAACTGATGTCAGAAAAAGTTAACAATTGTCTTGCCTGTGGAAAGCAAATGCCTCAGAGATTTTCATTCGTACTGCATCACCAGTTTAGACCCAGACCATGACATCCCTCGCTGTTGGTTTTGTGTCTTGTTCAACACCCGAACTATTCGTCGTCGTGTTAGTTTTGTCTCTAAATTCTTTCACTCTCATTTTCTTTATTCTGAAATGGCTTCGGTTAGCCATCCCACTACCGATCTTCCAAAAAAACTTAAAGATAAAGAAAGAGAAGGACCGCATAGGACCAAAACTGCCGATGACGCTTCCGTTAAGCTAGTCGCCAGTCCGCTGGCACTCAGTGAGGAGCTTTTGCAGCCCCCGTTACCCACTTTAACAGATTCGCAGGCCTCTACTGAGACCCAGTCAGAGTTTGGTATGCCGTGAGGTGCTTCTTCAACTATGGAACCTGCGGATGTCTCTACCTTGGATGGATCCGGAGCCACTGTGCAGGCATCTGCTTTTGAGGGTGTATTCAGACCTTCTGATGTTCGTATTAAACAAACTACTTCGTTAATGACTAAATCTACTGAATTTCTCAGGCTCAGAGTTCACACTACACCTAGGAAACCGACGACCAAAGCACATTCTCAAGTTCCCATGCCACAGAAACAAATGCTTAAAATGGCTGAAGACCTTATTACTTTAATTAGGGGAAGCCAGCCTTCCCCCTCTAAAAGACAAAGAATTGATTTTCCTTCTGATTCTTCAGACCATGAGTCTGATTACTCTGACCCCTATGATTACCAGGACATACTCTTGTCTACTTATGAGGACTCAGATGCAGAAAATTCAATTCCCTCAGCCCCCCCCCCCCCAGAGGACCTTTCTTTCGGTGAAACCTTGCATACCCTAAGAGAGCATTTCCGCTGGGAATGCCAGGACTACCCACAGTCCAAAAAGAGACGCAGGGAATTTTTAGACTTGCCTCAGCACAGGCCTCTAGCTATTCCCCCTGTCCTGGATATTGTAGATGAAGTTTTCATGGAATCCAGCCTTACCCCGGACACTTCGCCACCTGCTCCTAGAAAGCCTGACAAATACTACAGAGTACCTGACTCTCAGAAATTTCTCTCTAAAAATCCCACTGCTGTTCCAGAGACAATTTCCCAGGGACCTAAAGTATTAAGGCTTCTACAGCCAAAAACCCTACCCGTTCGGACAGGGATTCTAGGGCTCTAGACAGATTGGGTAAGAAGGTATATACCTCTGCAACTCTTGCCCTCAGGACTTTAAATTGCCAGTTTCACATTTTGAAGTACCAGCAGCATAGTATTGATCTAATTAAACAAAAAATGTTGTTGATTCCTGATTGTGCAGAAAATAAGGACTTACAAGATTTAATGCATTCTGCAAACCAAGTTGGTAAACATACTTTGCAGTGTGGTTTTGATGCCTCAGAAGAATCTTGCAGGTCTGCTGTCACTGGGTCTGTTCTGAGGAGGCATGCTTGGCTGAAGGAACAAATCTTGCCAGACCATGTCAAAGCAAAATTACTTGATGCTCCATTAAACCAAGAATGTTTGTTTGGCACTAAAGCAGAAGTTGTTCTTAAAAAGATGGAGGGAAAAGCTAAATCCATGCAAACTGTACAGGTACAGCCACCTAGATTCAGTAGGCATTGGCCTTCAAAAAACTGGTCATTTCCAGTCCCTTCCAGACCTTCTCAGCCCAAACCCAGGGGCAACAGACCACAAAGACTAGAGTCACAGGGTATGCACAGCTTTAAACAATGGAGTGCTCCCTCCTCAAAAACTGGGAGTGATAAGCCACCCCACTATGGAAAAAGTTCACAATGACTTGTCCTTAATCCTTCCCAGCCATGCCCAAGTACTTACACCCCTAGGAGGAAAACTCGCCCTGCATGCAAAAAACTGGGGGTATATTACCCAGGATGGATGGGTCTTGTATCCCAGGGATACAGATTCTATTTCCACTCTCTGCCAACCCTAAGCGGATTGCCAGACCTTTCTCCATACCAGTGGACAGAGGCCCAAAAGCAAATATTTTCTCTTCTCAGTATCAGGGCTATTCAACCTGTGCCAACAAAGCAAAGGGGACAGGGTTTCTACTCCTCCAGGCTGTTCCTGGTGCTCAGAAAAGAGAACTCTTGGCGCCCTATTCTGGATCTGTCAACCCTAAACACCTTCCTGGTGGTACCAAAATTCAAAATGCTTACACTGCAGCAGCTCCTTCCTATGCTAGCCAAGGTCTCTTGGCTAGCCACCCTAGACTTAAAAGAAGTTTAAATGCACATCTCCATAAGGGAATCTTGCAGGAAATATCTACGTTTCAGGGCAGGCTGTATGCACTTCCCTCTGGCTTATCTATTGCGCCCAGGGTATTTACAAAGTGCCTGGCTCCAGCTATTGCTTACTGCAGGCATAGAAATATTCAAATTTACCCATACTTGGACGATTGCCTGATTCAGGCAGACAGTCAGGAATTGCTACTTCAGCACCTGATGTTTGTAAAGAGACTACTAACTTCTTTGGGGTACACCATCAATGAAAAGAAATCACATCTGGCACCCAGCCAAAAAATTGTATTCCTGGGAGCAAGCTTGAACACAACTTCCCAGATGGCATTCCTCACTCCAGAAAAGCAGGTTTATTTGACAAATTATTTCAAACTACTGGCCACCCAAACCCAGCTATCTGCAAGACAAATACTGCAAGCTATAGGGTTCATGACCTCATGTATTTCTACTGATTCCATATGCAAGACTGCATATGAAGAAACTTCAGTGGTACTTAAAAAGTCTCTGGTGTCAACATTCCCAGGACCTGGAAGCAGTGATTCCTATTATTCTTTGCCTAAGGACAGAGTTCCTTTGGGGGGCAGAGGCTTGCAACCACAACAAGGGACTCGCTTTCTCACAGCCCCCTGCTGTCCAAACTCTGACAACAGACGCATCAGACTATGCATGGGGGTTCACATGGCAGGCAATTGCATTCATGGCAAATAGAGCCCAGGACAAATTCACCTGCATATCAATCAAAAAGAAATGTTAGCTGTACAGAATACACTGACAGCCTTCAAATACCTTATCCTGCCTGGACAACTCCTAATAAAGACAGACAACACCACAGTTATGTGGTACATAAACAAGCAGGGGGAAACTCACTCCTACCCACTCTGCAGGTTAGCCATGGCTTTGTGGAACACAACCTTAAACAACCAAATGCACCTGCAAGCTCAATTCCTGCCAGGCAAGCAAAATTCACTGGCAGACAACTTAAGCAGAAATCTAATGGACCAACGCGAGTGGAAACTGGAACCAAACTCATTCAAACTTCTAATGCACAGGTGGGGGACACCAGAGGTGGACCTCTTTGCGCCCCCCCAAAACCATCAACTAAACAAATTCTGCACCAGAATTTCCCACAGCCAAGCTTGAAAGTGGATGCTCTATCCTTCAAATGGGAAAACCTCTCAATCTATGCCTTTCCCCCTCTGCCCCTTCTTCCAAAAGTACTCCTCAAGTTCAAACAGGCAGATAACCCACGTGTGATGACTGCAACAGTGAATACACTCGAACATCTACATTTATGGTAAGTGTACACAACTGTACTTTCATGTCATGCGGGTCCCCCCTCTTTGCAATTCTCTGACCTTGTGTCGCCACCGTTGCTGGTGGTTACACTAGAGGTGCTTCCCTTAGAAATCCCTGGAAGGCCCCCACTTGCAGGGGATAGCCTTTCCCTGGCTCTAAAAGCCACTGCACCTTCCATGGCTACATCCTGATAATTCACCCACTTCAGTAGGGGCCAATAATGCAGCATGTCTAATGACTTCCTTCCCCCTAGGATGGACAAGTCACTTTTGCCTGCTCATCATCACCTTCCCTGCCTGATTCTTCCAGTACCCAAGCTGCTACCCAACTCAGATTGCAGCCATGGTTTTATATCTCTACTCTCCCAGAGCCAGGGGATATCTGAAATTTTGACTTTGATATTATTGTAAAACCTTACATGCCTGACTGTGACCTTTGTTTAACCTCTTTTATTCATTTTTTTATCCCACCCTCATTCTCCTTTGTTTTTTTTCTGTCTTGCTAAATAAAAATTTAACTTAAAGGTCCAGAAGTGAATTTTTTTTTTAATTGTTTTTTTTTTTCAGTGTTGTCCAGCCCTGCTTTCGTAGTATGTTTTCCATTAGTAAGTGGCTGTGTTTGCTTAATATAGTTGTATATTATATTAGCTTAAGAATCAATTTGGATGCTTCTGAAATATTCACGTTCAGCTGGATAACTTCATTGTCATTTTTCTCATTAAGTAGTCCCCAGATTCCAAAACATTTTGTACTTGGGCAAGCTGCTGCACCGAGATGGCAGCCATTCTTAGAAAGGTTACAGCTTCACCCAAAGTATTTTCCAAAGCTCAAATTGTTTGCGAGTCCAAAAGAGTGGATATTATCTTCAAATGTAATTAAATTGAATATCTTATATTTCTTGGTAGACATTGTAATACTTTAAGCTTGTGCATACTGTCTTTTGTGATGTACATGTCACATGCTCCATATGTATGCCAGTGGTCATACTTAAGAAGATTATTCAAGATCAGTGGACCTACTTGGTTGTCATATAAGTAAGTAATTCTAAGAATGTACAAGTGCACTACCATCATTTATGCACACATTAGTTTTTGAATCAGTAATAAGTCATAAAATACTGTCTTTTTTTGTATGGCAGCACATTTTACTTCAGAATCGTGAGTTCATTTGGTTGAAGGTGCTGTGCAACTGGCCCTAGGCTATGTATTTTTTGCCATATTAAGTCATATCATATAATGCCATAGTTATTGGCATTGTATTAAAGAAATGATTGTGTTTTATATGTATAGTAGTAGTGGTACATTAGACATGAGTCTGTTGTACACATAGAGCAGCAAATGATTCTGTGTGGTCTTTTTAGAGTATATTGGCCTTTTTCTTTTTTAGATAGGAATATTTTTTCATTATTGATGGCTTTTTAGATACTAAATTGAGATCTAAGAATTCTCTGCATTTTGGTATGAGTAAAACAGCCCTTCTGTTTTTGTGTTGCTTGCTTGTTGCACATTTTCACAACATTTGAATATTATAAACTAACTGTAGATCAAGGAAAACTCTGAAGTTGAAACATAAATGAAAGTTACTAATATCAGTTTCATATTTTTCATTATTTGCAGCGTGTCTGAATTTCTTAAAGCTGTGTAAAATTAAATATTACAACTACAGCCTCATTCACAATGTTCAGGTAAGTAGACACTGAAACTGAGCATGAAGTACATTAAAATATTGATCCGTTGTGCTTATTTCAGCTTTTGGTTTTCTTTACAGTCTTGGTAGTTTGTTAATGTTAATGCAGCTCAGCTTTGATTTAGCTTTTTTGGCTTCCACACAGTGGCAGTTTCATAGGCTTTTGTTGTACATGTTCCCACTAAATATGATGTATATAGCTGATGTAGCAGTAGAACAGGATTTGCTTCACTTGCTTCTGCAGGAGGTGCTTCGATCATGCATCCTTTTCTGGTTCCTAGAATGCACATTGCTTGGTACTCTTCCAAATCATGTGAATTTTGCAGCAGTGGTCCTTCGTATGTACATAGTAGAGGTGTTTGAGAACACTCACTATGGTGGTTTGCAGCTGAATAAACAGGATAATTACAGCAGGATGGGCGTCCCTAACTTCATAAGTACTGTGCTCAGGTATGGTGGTTTAATGTGGACTGTTTAAACATTTGAAAATGGACAATAATGCAAACAATGAGAAAAGTATAAAGGACAGCTACACCTTACATACATCCCCCCCCCCCCCGAGTACATTTTCTTTTCTATAGCATTATCTTTAGATCACCATATGCAGTGGATATAAAAAGTTTACACACCCCTGTCAAAATGTCAATTTTTTGTGATATAAAAAATGAGACCACAATAAATAATTTCAAAACTTTTCCCACCTTTAAAGTGACCTATAACCCATGCAATTCAGTTGAAAAACAAACAAATCTGTTAGGGGGAAAAATATAAAAAATAAAAAGCGTACAATAAGCTGGTTGTATAAGTGTGCACACCCTTAAACACCTTTTGATTTAATGTTAAAGTGTACCTTTGCATGCAGACTTTCTCAGCCAGTGCATTTCCACAGCAGGAGTATGTACTCAGCAGGCCCATACCAGCCTTCAGTCTATTAGCTGGGCAAAGTTCCTATCCTAAAACTGTTCCAGCATCATGGCATAATCAGGCAAAAACTTAACAGCACCTAATAGACTATAAATGTGCATGCAAAACAAATCACCTAAACCTTATAAAGTATTCTACCACCACACACACTCCAGTTATGTGTCATTGCTTCCTAATGTAATAACCTCTTACCTCACTGCACAAAGGATATGCATTCAGAGATGTGAAAAAAAAAACAAAAGTCTAGTTCAACATAGAGACAATACAGAATAAGATGCTTTGTATAGAAAACTGTTGTGTACATTGCAAGAGTTTACATGATGGTTTTCTCTTTGGAACTAATTTGTTCAGTTTTATAGAAGTTGGCTTCGACATGCATGAACTACTGAAATTACAGACTCCTCACACTGAAGATGTAGGTACTACATTATGGACAATTCCTTTAAAGTAATTAATTGTTCTTCGAATAAATGGACCACACAAAACTACTTCAAACCACAAAGAAGAAATACAGGAATGGTCCATAATCAGGAACTGCAAGCTGGCATCAACCACAAGAAAGGACGACAGTTTACCTAGGTTTCGTCTTTATTCACAGACTTCTTCAGAACAAAAACCTGTACAAGCTTAAAGCAATAAATACACTCCCACTAATTAAGTTCAATTAAGCATACCCATCTTCCAATAAAATGTTAACCAGCCTAAATCTCAAATTTAAAGTACTTGCAAATATATCATATACACCTAATGTTCTCATGTAAAAACTAGTAATATGTGTTATGAATGCAATATATATATATATATATATATATATATATATATATATATATATATATATATATATATATATATACATGAATACTTTAATAAATACATAAACCAAAAACATTAACTACACATGAAAACAATGAATCACAATATATTTCAACTTATTTCAAACCTCTAAATTAATTACCAAAAAATACAAATAAAAATGTTGAATATAAAAATAAAACTATAAATATGAATGAAATTGAAAATAAAAATAAATGAATATTATACTAAACCATATTGGAATTTTTTATAAATGTATGTACACATAAAATCCCGTTGGAATTTTATCAATTCATCCCATAATATGTTTTAATTTTAACACGGGGGCTATACTTATATTGCCATTGATGCCTGGGAACACTGTAGCGTCCAACTTCAGCTGCCACTTCATTTCACATATGTCAAGGTGTACATCTAAAACTCCACCTTGACTATCTTTTTTGATATGTTGTATTACACAAAATTTGAATTGATGCCCAGTATTTTGTTCTATATGTCTAACCAATGCATTGGTATTTCTCATATGTTTACTATCCAATATATGTTCACTGATTCTTTCCTTAAAAGATCTGCAAGGTTTTCCTACATAAAAGGCTGAGCATTGGCAACATTTGGCTAAATAAACAACATTTTTGGTATAACAATCAAAATGCCCATGTATACCAATAGACACATTGGCCACTACTATTTTTGAACCAGTAACCAAAATGTACTGGCACATGTTACATCTCCCACACTTAAAAATTACCTATATCACCTATACAACCTCCTCCCTTTTCAAACAGCTGCTTGAAAGATCTTCCCTTCCTATATACATACTTTGGAGGGTTGTTTAACTTACTCCATACATTATTATCCAGTCTCAACAACCTCCAATTATTGTGTATTATGTCCACTATATATTTAGTATCATAGGAATATGTGGTGATGAAATATATGTCAGATTCACCTGTTCCAGTACCCCTTTTATACAATTCTTTGTACCATTTTTTGTAATACTACTTCCCCTTTCAGTTTTTGAATTTATATTATTGTTATTAATGTTATTATTCATTAAATTCACATTACTATTCATAGTTAATAATGCCATATAAATACCTTCATTCCTTTTCCATATTACTTCATCGCCAATGGAATCACACAAAATGATAGGATAGCCTCTCTTAATAAACACACCCTTTATGAATTCCACCTCACTAAAAAAAAATCGTGATCCTCACTAACCATTCTGGCTGCCCTAACCATCTGACCTTTTACTATGGCCTTTTTCTGATGGTTAGGATGCCAGCTATGATAATAAAGATATGAGTTTGAAAACGTGGGCTTTCTATAAATACCAGAAGTCAAACATTTCCTAACTTTGTCAACCTTCAGTTGAACATCTAAGTATGACAATTCGTTCTTACTAAATTCAAAGGTAAACTTAAGAAACTGCACTGTATCATTTATATAATCAATAAACATTTTCATTCTTTCAACACCACCCTCCCAGATCGCAAAAATATCATTCAAAAAACAGGTGTAGTGCTGAATGTATTGCTTATATTGATTAGTAAACATATACTCCTGTTCCCAGAAGGACATTATATAATTGGCATATATGGGGGTACAAGCAGCCCCCATTGCCACTCCTGTATTTTGCTTAAAATAATGCCCTTCAAAAATATGTAGTTATTATCTAAAACAGCCTTCCATTAAGGTAACAAATACATTAATACGGTCTTGATCATACATCCCAGTCTTTCCTAATTGACTTTCTAACCATTGCAATCCAGTGCCACTTGGAATTACCGAAAAAAGATTACAAACATCAATGGCCAATAAGATTGTATGTTCACTAATCGTAACTGTTTTGAACTTCTCCAAAAAATGCCATGAATCCTTTGTGATGTAATCAAATTTCTTTATGCCTTTCTGTAAATGAAAATCCAAAAATCTACTAATGAAACATGTCTTGTTTCTCTTTCCATCAACAATGGGCCTAAATTTAACGTTGTCCAACCCCTTATGCAGTTTTAGGATCCCAAAAATGCTGCTAACCATTGGAAAATCATTTTTTAGGTAATAATACTCAGACACGTCAATTTGGCCTTGCATTAAAAGGTCTTCAGTCAGCAAGTCTATTTTTGAATATGTTATATGTACCTGATTCAAACTACTTTCCTCATAAATATCATCCCCTAACATAACATATAGTCAGTGTAATCATTTCTGTCCATAATAACCGTACCACTACCTTTGCCAGGCTTCATGAACCTAAGAGTTTTGTCATTAATTAATTCTTTTAATAATTTTTGTTCACCTTCATTTAAATTGTTGGCCCTATCATATGCCCTATTTTCAATAAAGTTCCTATTTTTCTTCATGTATTTCCTTATATCTAACTCACAAATCTTCTCGTAAAAGGCCACTGTTCCATTTAAAGGGGGATTAAATTTACTTGGCTTTCTTAACTCAAATCCACCTCGTTCCGTTGTATTATCAAAGAACATTTTAAGGTTCATTCTCCTAGTCAACATTTTTAAATCAATCAAAATCTCATTTAAGTTCCCCCTCTTTACTGGAATGAATGAGGAACCTTTTGAAAGTAACTCCGCATGTTTGTTATTTATTTCTTTGGTAGAATAATTATAAACTTGATAATCACCAAATGTGTTGGGGGATTATACATGGATTACTTATTGTTACAGCATTATCAGCCCCCTGCATGGCATCAGTGACTTCCAATAATTGACTTAATTCCCCATCACTACTAACATTGGTCAATGTTAGTTCACCCAAATTCATAATACTGTCATTAACATCTAAACAACTGGCGCTCCTAGAAAAATGCCTCTTAAATGTATCACCGACATCACAGTTTTCAACTTCTGCCATCTGTTGATCAAATGCAATTACATTTTCAACATCAGCATTAACCCCACTATTAGTAGATTCATAAAATGGATAAATACTCAATTCAACTATCGACTCACTTAAATTACTAACATTCGAACCACTGGATGACAAAAAGCTCCCCGCCAACACTGTGGCGTCAAATACTTCACAATTTTTGCTACTGCTGGTATTCATAACAGCTGTTAAATCACTTTCATTGTTACTTAAGCCAATGCCATCAATAGTGTTAACAGAACTCACATTTAAACACTGCCGCTGTTTGAAAAACATGTTGCCAACTTGTGCGTCAAGCGACTGCTGTTCCAAAACGGAACTAGTTCCAATAGCCCCACTTGAGCCACTGTCCTGCAAACACCCAATCAAAGGCACACTTACTTCACATAATTGTCCATGTGAAAAGTCTATCTCCATCCACCTTGGTTCGTGTTGCGCTGCTGCTGGGGATAATTCCATTTTTTCGTCTTTGCCCCCTGCCACTGGTAGTTGTGATTGTCATCTATCTTCTACTGCTGGCCTCCCTGTCCATGATTCTGCAACCTCTCCGAATGCCTTAACCGTCCATCTAAAGGGAAATCTGTCAGATCCGCACCTCTGTTGTACTCATCTGACTTTCTCGTCACTTCCTGTCCCGCCTCTGACTCGTGATTGGTTGAAACCCTTCGGTAACCACGGTTACCCGCTGAAAGAGGATATACTCTCTTATTTTTATACTTGTCAGTATCTCTACAAATTTTATTCAACTTTCTTTGATGGATGACTGAACAACTAGAGTCAATACTTGCCAACAAATTTGTATAGTTCATCTGATAGTGATCAAAATTCAAGTCAGCCAAAATAAATTCATTTTCCTCTTCAAGATCTATTAAATAACGAGCTATAAGCTGGTCATTGAATTTAATCATTATTTTCATTAATTCAAACCCAGTCCGGTCATATAATTGATGAACCTCATCAACCATTTCAGTCTTCCCTTCAATACCATTGGGATACCTCCAAGTCTGCAACCCCCGCGGAACCAACCCCAATTCAGTGTTCTTGTGTAAATAACAATTCTCTATCTGTAGTTTCTTCATGTCGAACAATTTTTTTCTCAAATTCTTTCATACAGTCAACCAAAGATTTATTTTTTGTGCAATTATTAGACCCATTGTCCTACTGGAAGTTAAAGTTATTAACCTTCCATTGTATTTTGTCCAAACATGAACTATTAACCACAGCACCACTCACATTTGTAGCCCCATTTTGGGTCCGCTCCAGTATTCACTTTGTGGGGTCTCAATCCAAAGGCAGTCACAACATTTGAGGTAGGTTGAGTTAGAGGGACACCTAAACTTCCCAAACTTCCACGTGGACTTCCATTAGTACACTGTTGTTTATCTACCAACTGTTTAATTTGTAGGGTATGCTCCGACAATTGTTGGTTAATACGCTCCAGCAGCCCCATGATATCTGGGCCAGATTCCAGGCTCTCCATCTCAACAATTTGAATAAATGGACCACACAAAACTACTTCACACCACAAAGAAGAAACACAGGAATGGTCCATAATCAGGAACTGCAAACTGGCATCAGCCACAAGAAAGGACGACAGTTTACTTAGGTTTTGTCTTTATTCACAGACTTCTTCAGAACAAAAACCTGTACAAGCTTAAAGCAATAAATACACTCCCACTAATTAAGTTCAATTAAGCATACCCATCTTCCAATAAAATGTTAACAAGCCTAAATCTCAAATTTAAAATACTTGCAAACATATCATATACACCTAATGTTCTCATGTAAAAACTAGTAATATGTGTTATGAATGCAATATATATATATATATATATATATATATATATATATATATATATATATACACACATGAATACTTTGTTTTTAATAAATACATAAACCAAAAACATTAACTACACATGAAAATAATGAAACACAATACATTTCAACTTATTTCAAACCTTTAAATTAATGACCAGAAAATGCAAATGAAAATGTTGAATATAAAAATAAAACTGTAAATATGAATGAAATTGAAAATAAAAATAAATGAATATTATACTAAACCATATTGGAATTTTTTTATAAATGTATATGCACATAAAATCCAGTTGGACTTTATAAATTCATCCTATAATATGTTTTAATTTTACCAGTTATCCCAGGTTCATGGAGAGAAGTAGATGTCTGTGAGCTCTAATTCAGTTTTGTGAGTGGCTTACAGGTGAGCCATTGCTCCCACTAACTGTCACCGATATGTGAGCCAGAGACATGTCCCTCCTCAACCAGTTTACATTTACAGCCCCAAAGGGAAGGTCTGAATTTGTCAGGTTTGCTCATGGGCAGCATCACTTTAGACTTTGTTTATGTTAATTTGATATGAATTTATAACATGTAAGCACAGCATTGGGTTGGCATTTTGTACTTATGGCTTTCTTAGTGAAATTACATTGAACTGGGTAAACCATACACTTGCCCAACGTTTCCTGGAATTCATTAATTCCAATGCCCTGGACCAGCTCGTTGTTACCCCCACTAGAGTCTCTACTCGACAGAGGCACTGGCAACTAATGGGTGGCACAATGCCAGGGTAATCCTATGGGCTAGGCTTGTAAAGCCTCTAGGGCCATTAGCCTAGTACACCCCTGTGAACCTATGTATACTTTTCTTTGTACTTGTTTTAGCATTTCTGACCTCCAGGATCCTTTATGCATAGTGCTTAAGTTTGTTACTTCTGCCTAGTTTCCTTCGGACCTTATTAACCTTGCCAAGTCTATATTTAAGTTTTCCTGTATGTTTAGTGATTTAGTTTCATTGGCACCTTTAACATTAATGTGTTTATATAAATTTGCTCAATTATATCGGGCAACTGCTAGTAAGTACAAGTATCAGGTGGTGGTGTTATGGATGCTTAGGTTTACCTTCTGTAAGTATCTCCTTTTGCAGTAAAAAAAATATGTTAAATTTGTAGAAGTTGCATTAAGTGTATTTCACCCATTAATATTGTTTTATTTATTTGCTATTTTTATTTTAGAGAGACTTTATTATACAAACCGGAGATCCCACAGGTACAGGTCGTGGAGGTGAATCTGTCTTTTGGTAAGTTTAAATTTATTCTTTTTTTCTGCTTATAACATACAATGCTTTTAACTTCACTTTTTATGAAATAAAGAGGGATGGGCTGTGACAGTCTTTACAGAAGGGAATTGTATAATTTGTGTGAAATAAGATTTTAAGAGAAAAAGAGATTAACATCTCTCAGAGTAAAAACAATCCTTTCACATCGGGCATTGCAGTTTTATGTAGTTAATTAATTTTAGTTTTTTTGGGGGGGGGGTGTAAAATAAAACAAAAATAATCTTCTCCTCCTCATTTTGGCTCTTCCCGTTAGGGGTCGCCACAGCAGAACCACAGTCTGCAGAACGATTGGCAGTGGAGTTTTATGGTGTCAAGTTTGGCTGTTGTTGTTGGTCATGTCATATAAAAGCGGTATGATCTGTTCCCATGAAAATTCTGGGAATTTCACAAGGACGTTTATCCTGTAGAACATCATAAGATTTTGACTTAAGCTTCATAGGCAAAGAAGTAGATGCATCTTAAATAAAATAAATAACATCTTGAGTTTTAGTGAAGAAAAATGATGCAATTTTGTGCTACATGTTTTAAAAAGAGAGATAAAAATCCACTTTTACACAGTAATGCATACTTCAGGTTTTCATATATTCTGTCAAGACCTCGGAAAGTGATAACCAGTTTCAGCAAAACAATTTAAGCTTCCACAAAATTCTGCAGCCACTGATGAGGTTATATTAGTTAAGGGGGTGAGTGCTCCCATTAATCCAAGACATTATTATTTATTTATTTTTTTAACTCAAGTGTTGTAGTAAGATCCCACTGTTCTGTCGGGTTAGGCAGTTAATAGACATTTTTATTTTAAGCTGAAAGATTTATTTTTGAGGATTCCTTCTCCACCCTTGGCCATCAAGCCTCAGCCCACTCTCTCACCCTGTGGCCTCATCCCTTCCCCTCATCATTCATTTCTGTTTCGGAGATAATCAGGTGCCAGCAATGGGGTGGGTTCTTCATTTGCTCTGGATCTTCCTATACATGCTACATGGATATTTATATGAGGAATGTGCGGTGGGGCTTGATGCCTGGCTACTGGTCATTTATACAATCATCATGGGCCTGAAAATGTCCCCACCTATAAAATAGAATACCCCCTGTAAGTTTCTTTTGTCTCCACCAGGGAAATCATATGTGCTTTTGAACATGCAAACTCCCTCCCTCCTGAAAGAGATGAGAAAGATTAGTCCTTTAATTTGTCATTCTCCCTGTGCCAGCCCCTGTAGTTGCATAATCCAGTAATCAAACTTGGGTCATCTGTTTCACAGTCAGAGCTTTATCCATGAATGTCAGAGGAGCTGGCAAGGTTTTGCAACTAATGGCCATTCTGACCTTAATCTGACAATATCTACAAATATCAGTTTCTTTATATGGCTTTCAAACTTTCTTATTTTTATGAAAACTCATCCTTCTACATTATAATGCTTGACCTAATGGCATTAAAGATAGGGCTACAGCAGCACCTTCCTGACTATGTGGATGCCCATCTACACTGTCAAAAAAACTGTTTTGTTTTATTTAAATTAATTTTATTTTACATTTGTTATCTTGGTAGTTGAACTGATGCAAGGATTGTTTTTAGCTAGAACCTGGATGACATGATGCTAACATAATACAAGATAAACTTTTAAAGGTTACTGTATGTAGTAACAGATTAACAAAATAGACATAAATGCATGCAGTAAGAATAATATAATGTATTTCGGTTCAGTGTAGTATTCTAAAGTAAGTGTCTGAAGTTTGTCAAAAATATTGTAGAAGGCAGAACAGTTAAAGCAGACATAAATCACATCCTAGATTTTGGGTCTTTGTTAAATAATTGAATGGCCACATTGTTGAGTGTCCTCTCATCATCACATCAACAGTGCAGTCCAGACACCCCCCCCACACTAATCGTATATCCCAAGTCCGAGATCGCACTACATTGGGTAAAAGAGCAAATTTTGTGAATCCTACTATAACGCAATCTTATCCACAATAGTTCGATGGCCTGCATTGTTGATGAGATGATAGATTCATCAATGTGGCTGTTTGATTATGTGACATAGATGTCCTAGATTCTGTAGAGAATGACTTGGCAAGCATGGAGTGTAAATCAGTAGCACAATTAATAAAATGGGGTTGAGAATTTCATACTGCTAGTATAAGCATTTCTTGTGTAGCTAGATACCTGGAGAAAACCAAACGTGCTATAATAATTAGTATCCTGTTATCACTAAAGATGGCATATCAATTGTTCTTTTGCTGCAACATTTTAAATAACAGGAAATCTTTTTTTCTGAGAAAAAAGTATCCTTTCTGGTTCTAAAGTATAGGATTCTGATATTTACTGAATTGTTCGGCTGAACAAATGTCACATGTATGTTTTATTGTGAAACAAACAGCAAAAGAAAAGTACAATTGTATGCCTACTTGGTGGTACCTACAGTGGATATAAAAAGTTTACACACCCCTGTTAAAATGCCAGGTTTTTGTGATATAAAAAATGCGACCAGAATGAATCATTTAAAAACTTTTCTCACCTTTAATGTGACCTATAACCTGTACAGTTCAATTGAAAAACGAACAAATCTGTTATGGGAAAAAATATAAAAATTAAAAAATTTACAATATGCTGGTTGCATAAGTGTGCCCACCCTTAAACTAATACTTTGTTGTGTGTGCACACCCTTAAACTAATACTTTGTTGAAGCACCTTTTGATTTAATTACACCATTCAGTCTTCTTGGGTACACACTTGCCATCAATTAAAGAGACTCTGATTAACCCCAAATAAAGTTCAGCTGTCCTAGTAGGATTTTCCTGAGATGTACTCAGTTGCCTGCTACAGCAAAAACCATGGTTCGCAGAGCGCTTACCTTTCAACAATGAAATCCCTTTAATGCTTTGTAGCAGTCAAAATAAGGGTACAAAAAAATTTCCACAGCATTGGATATACCATGGAACACAGTGGACAGTCATCAGAAAGTGGAGAAAATATGGGACAACAGTGACATTGCAAAGAACTGGATGTCCCTCCAAAATTGATGAAAAGACAAGACGAAAACTGGTCAAGGAGGCTGCTAAGAGACCTACTGCAACACTGAAAGAGCTGTAGGAATTTCTGGCAAGTACTGGTTGTGTACTGCATGTGACAAAAATCTTCCATATTCTCCATATGTCTGGACTATGGGGTAGGGTTTCAGAACGGAAGCCTTTTCTTACACAGAAAAAACATCCAGGCCCAACTAAAATGTGAAAACAATACATCAAGTCTCCCAAAAGCATGTGGGAAAATGTTTTTTGGTCTGATGACTCGAGACCAAGGTTGAACTTTTTGGAAACAATTCCAAAAGGTACATTTGGCACACACTTTACATCACCAAATGAACACCATCCCCATGGTGAAGCATGGTGGTAGCAGTGTCATGCTTTGGAGTTGCTTTTCTTCAGCTGAAACTGGGGCTTTAGTCAAGGGGAGGGAATTATGAACAGTTCCAAATACCAGTCACTTGTGTCCCAAAACCTTAAGGCATCTGCTAGAAAGTTGAAGATGAAGAGGAATTTCACCTTTCAACATGACAATGACCCCAAGCATACATCCAAATCAACAAAAGAATGGGCTTCACCAGAGGAAAATTAAAGTTTTGGAATGGCCCAGCCAAAGCCCAGACCTAAATCCATTAGAAAATCTGTGGGGTAACCTGAAGAGGGCTGTGCACAAGAGATGCCTCACAATCTGACAAATTTGCAGCGCTTTTGCAAGGAAGCGTAGGCAAATATTGCCAAGTCAAGATGTGCCATGCTGATAAACTCCTACCCAAGAAGACTGAATGCTGTAATTAAATCAAAAGGTGCTCCAACAAGTATTAGTTTAAGGGTGTGCACACTTATGCACCAGCGTATTGTATGTTTTTTTATATTTTTTTCCCCTAACAGATTTGCTTGTTTTTCAATTGAATTCTACAGGTTATAGGTCACATTAAAGGTGGGAAAAGTTTTGAAATGATTTATTGTGGTGTCATTTTTTTATATCACAAAAACCTGTCATTTTAACAGGGGTGTGTAAACTTGAAATGATTTATTGTGGTGTCATTTTTTTTTTATATCACAAAAACCTGTTATTTTAACAGGGGTGTGTAAACTTTTTTATATCCACTGTATAAGCATAAACCATTTGAAATTTTCAAGCAGAAAGATATATCTTGACATTTGGCAGAATGTGCTTGATTGTTTCATGTGTAAAGCACAGTGGTGCAGCGGTAGTGTTGTCGCCTCACAGCAAGAGGTTCTCCAGTTCAATTCTCGGCTGGGGTGCCTTCTGTGTGGAGTCTGCATGTCCTCCCTGCATTCATGTGGGTTTCCTCCGGGTGCTCCGGTTTCCTCCCACGTTACAAAGACATGCATCTGGAGCATTTCTCCCCGGGCCTCCGCTGAAAATTGGCTTTGTTCCAAGTCGGACTCTCCCAGTTAACAAATGATGTTATGTGATCCTATCTCGCCTACATTCTGACTGATGGGTTTGGAGCAGATCCTCGGCTCCGACTCGGCACGCTTATGCCAAAGAGCGAAGTCTCTTATTGGCTGAGCTTACTATATCCCAGGATGCACCACTACCAGTCCCCCAGATCTCGTTTGCCGCTAACAAGCAAAGACGTGGTCTCGAGCTTGGCTGAGCTAAGTAGTGTTTTTTTCACTTACTTTCCTGTCAGGGATTTCCTAAAATTCAACAAAAAGCTGTTTTAACAGCTATCTCGTGTTTTTTGTGTATGAGTGAATATTTTTTGTGGTAAAATATTTGTGTGGTGATTGTGTATTGTCTGACTAGAGGTCCCTTTTGAGTTGAAGGGCCTTCCCCTGTCAGTTCGTTGTCTTTCAAGTCCCGTTTTATTTTTAGGGGTTCTTGGATCCTTTTGGTCATACTTTTCTATTTGTGACAGTCCTTGTTTTAAAAAGAAAAGAATTTTTCTGTGATAGTTAGTGTGTTTTGTCTTTTGCTAGTTATACACTAAATTGGTTGCCATAATGTCACAGGCTCCTAGGCCTTCAGGTTTTAAGAAGTGCACTAAGTGCAGTTTCAAAATGTCGATAACAGATGACCACTCTCTCTGTGTATACTGTTTGGGCGCCAAACATTTGCAGGAGTCCTGTACCGTGTGTCACGCTTTTTCCTCGAGGGTCCTCCAAGAGAGGAAAAATAAACTTATTTTAAAAGGCCTTATTAAACCCTCATTTGAAGAGGCATTAGCTTCCTCTCCTTCTCCTGCTAAGAAGAAAAGGGCGTCGGCTCCGACCAGTCCGTCGGAACCAACCGCCAAAAGACATAGGCAGGCTTCTCCTTCGGCTCCACGGACTTCGAAGCCGAGGACGGAACGGTCTGCCTCGATGCCTCCAGCCTCGACTCCTCTGGGTTCGGAGCCGACGGCTGGGGCATCGAGAGGCGGGTCACCTTCATTGGCTCCACTGATCTCGGAGCCGATGAAGGTTGTCCGCTCAGACACTTCCTCCTCGGCGCCGAAGCCCTCTTCGGCACCGATGGAAATTGGTTTGGACACTCCTTCGGCGCCGATAATTATCGAGTCGATTCGGAGCCGGTCCCCTAGTCCCTTGGAGCCGTTGGAGAGGCCTACTCGGACCCGTTCGGTCTCTTCCAGGTCATCAAGGATGTCAGATTCGGACATAGACAGGGTGCTCCAAAGACTTTTCCAGTCCCCAGTCTTTCAGAAATTAGTTTCGGCTCCGACCCACTTGGCTTCGGAGCCGATAGCCCATTCCATTGCCATTCCTCCTCCGAACGCTTTGGCTCCGTCGGAGCAGGTGCTGACGGAGCCAGTAGAGATCCTAGGGTCGGCTCCGACCCTTACTCTAACCCCGGCCTTCGGGTCGGAGTTTAGCACACGGACTTCTTCGGCCGGGCCCGGGGGTGACGTTTCGGGACCAATGCAGTTGGTTCCAAGCCTCCCTCTCAGTGCTTCGGTCGCGGGACTTCCGTCTGCTATCATGGCTCCGGCGACTGGACCCTCCCAGGATTCTGGGGGTCCGGCCTTCAGAGCTATGAGGAGTGCCTTGGCCAAATCTTCTTTGGCCATCTCTACAGCTTTACCGGCACCTTCCCTGGGCATGGAGACTGGGTCTTTGGCAGTTCCCCTGTCTCTAGACAGCGGAGCCCCGGGGCCTGAGGTTACCCCCACTGGGGGTTCCCCTCATCCTGAGGGTCTTTCGGAGTTGTCTTCGGAGGAGCCCCCAAGGAAGAGATCGTGCAAGAGGAAGCACGTAGACTCCCCCGATGAGTCTGTTACATCGGACACTGATCTTGATGATGTGGAGGGGTCCCCAAAGTCGTCCTCGGATGATGTCTCATTTGCAGACATTCTAGAGATCCTCAAGCAACGAGGCGGCTGGAATTCCAAACCCCCCTCCGCTGATGAGTCTGTGTTCCTCAAGGCCTTCGGGGCTAAGCCCTCCGCCTCCTGGGTGTCTCCGCCCTTCGACGAGCTCCTAGATTTGGTTTGTCGGAGGGCGTGGGAACATCCAGATACTGTGGAACCAGTGCCTTCTCGCCCTAACAAATTTTGTCTGCCCCACCCAAGAAGGAGTTCTTAACGAAAGGCGTGGCTGTAGATGCCATGGTGGTGGCATCTGCTACCCAGCAGGACGTGGCAGAGGCTTCAACGTCCGTCCATCCTCCTAATAAGGAGTCTAGGAGCATGGACCGGTACGGGAAGCGCACCCTGAGTTCAGCGGCCTTTACTCTGAGGTCCCTGAATTATTTGGCACATTTCACCAGACTACAGAGGGATCAGATCAAGGAGCTCTCAGACTCCCTCTCAGGTAACCTACCTGAGCAGCTAGCCCAGTCGGTTAGCTCTCAGTTGGCTACCCTTAACTCGATTTCTAACTCGTCCATGCGGCTCATTTCATATGCGGTCGAAGGGGCGGGCAGAGCGGCAGGCACAGGCGTGGCTCTACGAAGACAAGCCTGGCTCCGTTTGTGTCATTTCGCGGAGGCCTTCAAGTCTTCCTTTGCCGACGCTCCCTTTGATGGGTCCTCTTTGTTTGGACCCAAGGTAAAAGACACTCTTACCCGCTGTGAGCAGGAGGGAAAGACTTTATCTGCCGTAGGAGCACGATTTTCCACTCCCTTTCGGCCTTATCCCAAGGCTAAAAGAGGAGGGAAGATGTGGTTCCACAAATCACAGAAATTCTTTCCTCAACAGCAGGAAGATTCCCCTTCCAGAGGCAGAGGAAGGGGAAATTTTTCTGGGAGACGCCGTCCCAGAGGCGGCAGAGGCCCCCGCAATACTGGAGACCGCGAGTCCTTTCGTGGCTCTTCAGCCTCCCACACTCCATGAGGGATTGCCCGGCTGTGCTGCTCCGGAGCCAGTCGGGTGCCGTTTTGCCAAGCACCTAAAAGCCTGGGAGTCTATTACTCAGGACAGATGGGTGCTTCGGATTATTGCCGGAGGTTACACCATTCCCTTCACACGCCCACCCCCTCCGTCCAAAAAAATCCCAGACCCACCACCCAGTCAAAGGGAAATTGCAGCCGTAGAAGCTTCAAAGCTGCTAGAAAAAGGAGTCATCCAACCGGTCCCCACAGACCAAATCGGATCCGGAAATTACTCAAGGTTCTTTTAGTGCCAAAAAAGACAGGGGACCTGAGACCCATTTTGGATCTCAGCAAACTAAACCAGTCCGTCATGAAGTCCAAATTCCGAATGGTCACTTTACAATCCATTCTCCCATTGCTGGAGAAAGATGTTTGGATGTGCTCCATAGATCTCAAGGACGCCTATTATCACATACCGATACATCAGGCGTCCAGGAGGTATCTGCACTTCAGCCTGGGAGACAGTCATTTCCAATTTTGTGCACTGCCCTTTGGTCTCACCACAGGCCCCCAGGGTGTTCACCAAGTGTTTGGCAGTAGTGACTGCTCACCTGAGGAGTCTCGGATTCCAAGTGTTTCCCTATCTGGACGACTGGCTCCTGACTGCCACCACCAGGCATCTACTACTAGAGAACCTACAAGCCACCATCTCCCTGGGTGCTTCCCTGGGAGTTACATTCAACTGGTCAAAGTCTGTCTTGCTGCCTTCTCAGCGCATAAGATTCATAGGAGCAGAGATAGACTCAAAATTAATGCGAATCTTCCTTCCTACCGAAAGGATACAAACATTACAAGATCAAGTCCGAGCCCTGCTTCTAAGATCCAAAGCCCCAGCCAGGATGGTCCTGCAACTTTTAGGTTCCTAGTTCCTCTGGCAAGATTGCACATGAGGATTCTCCAGTGGCTATTATCGACACAATGGTCTTTTCAGGATCTCCCCCTCAATCATCACATACTGATAACAGAAACGTGCAAGCGGGACCTCCGCTGGTGGCTTCTGCCATCCAATCTGAATCAGGGAAGACCCTTTGTTATACCCCCTCCGGTGGCCACCTTGACAACGGATGCCTCCCAGACGGGTGGGGGGGGCATTGTCTGGGCAGGTCAGTTCAGGGTTCTTGGCTTCCAAACGAAACATTTCTCCATATCAATGTGTTGGAAATGAGGGCTGTACTTCTGTCCCTACAAGCCCTCCACAACTTTCTCCCTCAAGGCATTATCGCCATCCACACAGACAACATGTCGGTGGTCTGGTATCTAAACAAACAAGGAGGGACCAGATCTTACCCCCTTTGCAGAGAGGCCGTGAGGGTGTGGGAATGGTCAGTGGCTACCAAGCACTTCCTGGTAGCGACCCACATTCCAGGCAAATCCAATGTATTAGCAGACAGACTGAGCAGGACTATTCTTTCTCCTCACGAGTGGTCTCTGAACGAAACAGTAGCAGCTCAGATTTTCAAAAAGTGGGGGATTCCGTGTTGCGACCTGTTTGCAACACCACGAAACACGAAGTGCAAAAGGTTCTTTTCCTTGACCCCGTGTCAAGGGGAGACAGCTACGGATGCTCTAGTCCAACCTTGGCCAACAGGACTGCTTTATGCTTTCCCTCCGATTCCACTCCTCCCCAAAGTCATCCAGAAAGCTTCCCAATTGGGGTCCACAATGATTCTCATTGCTCCGTACTGGCCTCGTCAAGTATGGTTCCCTTACCTACAGAAATATACCCTGGACGGTCCTTGGTTCTTGGATCTAATTCCGGACCTTCTGGTTCATCAGTCGGGACAACAGCACCAGTCCCTTCACACTTTGAAATTAACAGCTTGGCTCCTCCACTTCCGACTATAGTCAGAAATCACACCTTGGACCCGGAAGTTATTCACATTTTATCTTCAGCCCACAAACCCACCACTAAGAAATTGTATCACAGTAAGTGGAAGAGGTTTGCTATCTGGAGCTCAACTCAGAGGCTTAGACCCTATTACTGCCCGGATACCAGAGGTCTTGAAATTTTTAACATCCTTGTTTAATCAAGGATCTTCAGTCTCTACTATTAAAGTCCAACTAGCAGCTATCTCCAAATTTCACGATTCCATAGACCCACCTTTGATGAGCAGCAGATTATGTAAAACTTTCATGAAAAGTGCTGTGCTTTTAAGACCCCCAGTTTCTCATCCTGCGCCTCCGTGGGATCTTGATTTGGTACTTCGTGCCTTAACATCTTCCCCCTTTGAACCGGCTGCTACATGTGAGTTGAAATATCTGTCTTGGAAAACTGCCTTCTTAATTGCAATTACCTCTGCAAGAAGAGTTTCAGAACTTCAAGCCCTATCTATCAAACCACCGTACTTAATTTTTCACAAGGATAGAGTATCACTTAGGCCTAATCCATCTTTTGTTCCAAAAGTTTGTTCTAATCTCTGTCTCCAACAGTCTCTAGAGCTACCAGTTTTCTTTCCAAAATTTTCAAACAAAGCGGAATACACCTTGCATACATTGGATGTTCACAGGCAATTGCGCTTCTATCTAGATAGGACTCAACAAATTCGAAAACAGATCAATTGTTTGTGTCCTTTTCAGATAATAAACTGGGTAAAACCATCACTAAAGCTACTATTGCCAAATGGATCAGAGATTGCATAACTCAAGCTTATTCCTCTTCAAATAAACAACTTACAACATCTGTCAAAGCTCACTCTACTAGAGCTATGGCTACCTCTATTGCATTCCATTCCAGGCTCGCTATTTCTGAGATTTGTGCTGCGGCTACTTGGTCCAACCCGCACACTTTCATTTCCCACTATAAATTGGATGTGGCATATAAAGGGCGAGCATCATTTGGTTCCACGGTACTCAGGAGTGTTTTCCAGTGAGCCACCCAGGATTTAGGTGCTAGGGACGCTGTCCCATCAGTCAGAATGTAGGCGAGATAGGATCACATAACATCTTTTAGTTATGTACTCACCATAACTTCAGATGTTTGGGATCCATCTACATTCCTAATACCCACCCTCCTTCCTCCTGCCATGGAGATCAGAAGAGATTGAACGGTTTGAGTTCTACTGTTTTTATCTTGTATCATCTGTCAATGTTATATAAGCAGTGCATGCGTGTGTGCATGTATGCGGACAAACTAGATCTGGGGGACTGGTAGTGGTGCATCCTGGGATATAGTAAGTTCAGCCAATAAGAGACTTCGCTCTTTGGCATAAGCGTGCCGAGTCGGAGCCGAGGATCGGCTCCGAACCCATCAGTCAGAATGTAGGCGAGATGGATCCCAAACATCTGAAGTTATGGTGAGTACATAACTAAAAGTTAAATAAAATAAAAAAAATAAGTAAAATAAAGATGCCTATGCAGCATTAATCCACTGGTAGAAAAAATAACTTCTGGAAGAAAATGTTATGTCCTTTACTTCTGATGTAATGCCAACTCATTGTAGATCTGTTCTGAACATGCATTGCATTCTTTACCTTGAAAATAGTGAAATAATGACCCCTAATAAAGGCACCCTGTGAGGCAGTGGCTGCTTTGGCTCAGCAGGAAAATGTGCATTATTTGTCAAGTTCTATGTCAATTTTTAAGGAAAAAAATGAATCGGGGACAAAAAGAGACTAATCTAACATAGTGGTGAGAAACTTCTAGAAATTCGACAATCAAGCTCGCAGTGTATATGGTTTGATGATCTAATGTCTGCAGTGCCTGTGGGGACTAAAACACTCTTGTGCTACAAAAACTGGGAATTCTAGTAAACCATGGTTCAAAGTGCCTTGCACAAGCAATAGTGATACCCATCAGTCACATAGGAAGAAGGAAACAAAAGAGATGTGAAGGAGTAAGGAAGAGAAGATCTCAAGCTGGAATCACTGCCATCCTGAAGGCAGACCCATACAGGCCTGCACTTCCATCCATGCTACTGGCAAATGTTCGTTAATTAGATAAGCAAATGGACTACT
The DNA here is from genome assembly GCF_019279795.1 of Protopterus annectens. Lineage (NCBI taxonomy): Eukaryota > Metazoa > Chordata > Ceratodontiformes > Protopteridae > Protopterus > Protopterus annectens. The sequence goes on along the minus strand of NC_056725.1, from coordinate 1,742,129,708 downwards.
TAAGACTGCAGCTAACTACTAAAAATAAGGTAGGAGACTGTTGTGTTCTTATTTTCATTGAAACTTGGCTAAACTCTAACATAAATGACAGTACAGTATATCTGGAAGGACTCTCCTTATTCAGAGCAGACAGGATACAGTCTCTCAGTGGGAAATCACATGGGGGTGGGGTGTGTATCTATGTAAGCAGATGGTATACTAGCTGCCAGGTAATCTCCACCCACTGCTTTGGAAAACAAAGTTTGTCACTAAAGTGCAGACCCTTCTACTTGCCAAGGGAATTTAATGGTGTAAGCATTACAGTTGTATACACCCCTCCCAGTGCTAATACAAATTAGTCACTGGCTACCCTATACAGGGAGAACAATGATTTGCATAATCAGAATCCAGAAAATGTACACATAATAGATGGGGACTTCAACTAGGCAACCTGAAGTTAGTCCTTCCTCACTATTACCAACATGTGGATTTTGGAACCAGGGGTGAGAACACACTGGATAAAGTCTACACCAGTGTTAAACTGGCATTCAAGGCATTGCCTTTTGCACACCTGGGCAAGTCAGACCATATCTCCATCATGTTAGTTCCATAGTACAGACCATTACTAACCAAAGGAAAGCCCTCCAAAAAGCAAATAGTAGTGTGGCCAGAGGGAGCATTATCAGAATCCCAGGATTGCTTTCAATGCACAGATTGAAATATGTTCAGAGAAGTAGCCACTGTAAATCAGAAAACCAACCAGGACAAGTACACAGAGTCTATGCTGAGTTACGTATCCAGATGTGTAGATGATTTAACAGTCAAGAAATGCATCATCGCATGGGCAGGCCAGAAACCCTAGCTCACAAGTAGAGTATATGAGCTCCTGAAAGTAATGAATGCTGCCTTCAAGTAGGAAAACAAGGAAGAGCTCAGGCATGCCAGGGTGAACCCAAAAAAGGGTATGAGAGAGGTGAAAAAGGCATATGGTCAGAAACTTCAAAATCACTTCTCTGACAAAAAGGGCACAAAGTAACTGTGGCAAGGAATTCAAGCCATAATGAATTACAAGCCCACTTCTTCTTGGTGTGAGAACATCACTGAATTCCTGAACAAACTCAACATATATTTCAGTAGGTTTGAAGAAGGAAACAGCATGAAACCACTGAAAGCTCCAACAAGCCAGAAAGAAGTGCTCAGCCTTAACATCCAGATTTCTGTCATCCTTGGACCCACTCCAATTTGCATATAAACCAAATCGATCCACGGTACATGCTGTTTCACTGGCCTTCCATCTATCACTGAACCACCTGGAAAAACAGCTATGTGAGCATGTTATTCATTGATTTCAGTTTGGCATTCAACACAGTCATACCTCAGCAACTAAAAGAGAAGCTAACTCAACTGTCGGCACTCCAATGTGCAATTGGATTCTGGACTTCCTCTCTGAAAGGCCACAAACAGTATGTGCAGGAAAGGACACCTCCACAGTTGTGGGTCTCATTAGCAATGAGGAAGAAACAGCCTATAGAAAGGAAGTGAGACAACTGATAACTTGGTATGGTAACAACAATCAGGCACTCAATGTGAATGACCAAGGAGGTAACTGTGGATTTCAGAAGAAACCATAAGAAACAATCCTCACTCACAATCAAAGGGACTCGAGTCACCCGCAAGCGAGACCTCAACCTCATCTCTGACATCGACAAGACTTGTTGGCGGGACAGATTTGTGTCCAAGAGACTCCTCCATCTGTGGAATAGACTCCCTGTTCACATCAAGCAGAGTACCTCTTTACCCCTTTTTTTAGCAGAACCTGGATAACTGGATATAGTATTATCCTACAATTTTATTACTTTCAATGGCAAACACTACCAGCAAAAAGTAGATGTAGCCATGGGTTCACCATGTGGGGCTAGTTTTGCTAACCTGGTCATGGCACATTGGGAAAGAGAGTGTTTATTATCAAGTACACAATGGCATGCAAAAATAAAATATTATACAAGATTCTTGGATGATATTTTTATTTTGTTTGAAGGGGAGGAATTGGATGCCCAAGAACTTATAGCATATTTAAATTCAACCAAAATAAGGAAACTGCACTCCTTCGCTCCTCAAAAACATCCAGTAAAGAGACCGGTAACACTGGAATAACAGACTTTATTAATGAACTTAAGCTTCTTTGCGAGCTTTTCACCAGTTTAAAATTCACCAACTTCCTCACAAACACTGAAAGCATAAAAACAGAAACAATGTCACTTAAAACACCACTCATTTAAATACCCTTTCATAATGATTAAAGCAATAAAACAAATTAACAATGTATAAAAGCGCTAAAAATATTTAGAAAAAATGTTGGAATACCACTGTATAAAAGTATGAAAAAACATGGAACATGATTCCCTCGTACTAAATACAGTATACCTTACTTCTGCTTGAAATAAAAGTATATAATTAAAAATCAATATAAAAATCGCAACACGTGAGTCCATGATATCCCACTAGTTAAATCTAATAGTATTCTATTGAACAATAAATATATAATCCCTAGTACTGATGAAATTGAAATAAAGTGAAAGCAACAATAAAATGAAATAGAATAAATAATGCTACGCCCTATCTCATGAGGCTCTTTAATCTCAATATGCAAGAAATAGACAACCTATCGTTGATACCCAGGTGGTGGCAAGCATCCAATCTTTGTTAACATAGCAGCTGTCTTCCCTCTAAAATGAGAGAATCAACGGCACCCCTGCCATCCGATCTAACATAATCAATGATAGTAAATGAGAAAAGGTGGGAAGGATTTTCCTTTACGTGTTTTGCCAATGCATTTTCTACCTTACCTTTTCTAATTGCGTATGTATGTTCGTAGATGTTTTCTGTCAGTCTTGCCGATGTAGAAAACTGGGCAATGAGAACACTGGGCTAAATAAACAACTCCTGAACTGGTACAGTTGAATCTACCTTGAATAGTATATCTAAATTCTCTGATGACAAAAGATGAGCCTACCATAATAAACTTACAGTACCGGCACATGTTACCTTTATACATGCCAGATCTTGCCAACATAGGCTCATAATGGGGACTCTAAGATATTTTTTAGGTTTTTACCCCTCCTGAATGTTATTTTGGGGAATTCCCTTGCATTTGCTCTACACAGCCCATCTTGCATGAGATAACTCCAGTTCTTATAAATAATAGAAATAATATCCTTTACATCCACATTACATGTGAGAATAAGACTAAAGGGGTGGATTGTCTTGCTAGCTTTAACTGCTGGACTTGTATTCTCACTGGTATTGGAAAAATTTAATATGGGAACATAAAAACCTGACACCTGCTTATTATGGACTTCACAAACCAAGTCCAAAATTAGATCAGCCGGGTACCCTCTCCTTAAGAAAAGACTCTCCATGAATTTACATTCATTAACAAAATCACTGTCTCGAGTCACCATTCTCGCAGCCCTCACCAGTTGCCCCTTAGTGATCGATTTCTTTTGAGAAAAAGGGTGACCACTGCTAAATTGGAGGTAGCTGTTGGAGAATGTTTCTTTGCGGTGTATTCTAGCTTTGTAACGATTAGTTTCCCTCTCTTTAGAAAGATCAACATCCAAATAAGAAATTCTGTCACTTTCCACGTTGAAAGTGAATTTTAAGAAATCAGTAGAAGAGTTGAAGTGATTTAAAAGTAGATCCACTGTAGTTATTTCTCCTTTTAGGATGATAAAAATATCATCCAAAAAAGCGTGTATATAACAATACCTTTTCCTGAAACAGAGGATATGTAAATACATATTCCCTCTCCCAAAATGCCATCACCAAGTTTGCTACACTGGCACCGCATGGAAAACCCATAGGTACCCCGATTTTCTGTAAATAGTATTTGTTGTTAAAGGATACGTAATTGTTAGATAAAATTATATCCAGCAATTCACTGACCAGTTGTATTTCCTCCTTGGGTGCTCCTTTAACATTCATCAAAATCGGAATCCAGTCCAGTGCCACTGTATGAGGGATAGAAGAATAGAAATCCCTCACATCTATAGTTAAAAAATAACTATCAGCTCTATAAGGGGTTTGATTTACTCTTGACAAAAATGACCAAGAGTCCTTTGAAATCTGAACTTCACTCGCTACATATTTCTTCAAAATAGAATCAACCACCTTAGCCCCTGCATAGGGTATGCTCCCTCTAGCACTAACCAACGGGCGCATAGGGAGGTCTTCAAGCTTTTTGTGAATTTTGGGAGAACCGAAAATTATAGGAATTTTAGGCGCTGGTATAGATATGTAATTAAATAAATGTAGATCTATTGTATTATTAATAAACATATCATTATAATAACCTGCAATTCAGCAATGCCTATATTTAACTCATTCTTAGATATTTCCTTGTAAGTATCAGTAGACAAAATATCCTCCATTCTCCTGATATAATCACATTGGTTCATCACTACCAAGCCTCCCCCCTTATCAGGTGCCATGACTCTAACTGGTGCTTTACAAAGAAGAGCCAAAAGATCTCTTTCTATCTTACTAATGTTAAACATTACATCATGGGATAAAGAGGGTGTGCATAATAGATGACGGATGCCCAGTTCACAAATCTGTTCGAACACTTCAAATGATGGACATAAAGGAGGATTATAGGTACTAGGGATGTTAAAAACACCCAAATCTCTAGAACCCTGGCCCAACAAGAAGAGCAGATTTAACTTTCTGACAAATAACTTCAGTTCCAGTAAAGTTTTAGCCAGATCCGCCCTTTTAGTAGGGACGAAATTGAGGCCCTTGGCTAATAATTCCACCAGTTCACTGGAAAAGTGAAAGAAAAGTTATAGATGTTGAAGTCCGAATCAGCATTGGTAGTAACAACAAATGTATTTCTAGAAAACTGGACTTTTACATCCTGGGACTCATCTAATTCCTCCTGTTCCTGGATTTGTTCCTGGTCTTCCGGCACTGGTAGGAGGAATGATGAGAGGCTGAATTCTGAAAATTTGACTGGTCTGTCTCCTGGACAGTAAAGGAAGCTCGCTGTTGTGGAGCCAAACGATCACTCCGTCGAATTTCCTCTCCAGGCGATGAATTATCGGACTCCCCTTGGATGGTGACACTGGAATTTGCCCTCTCTTCCATGATGGAGTTCCTAGTTCTTCCCAAATTACACACACTGGAAGCCAAATAATTACCTTGTGAAGGGGGTGGTTTAGGATATGCCGTACCCTCCCCATAGGCTTTAATGTCCCTTTTGAGTTTTTTTTTTATTTTGTTAGCTGTGATTTTGTTGATATATTGGTCTGTACTGTTGAATGACCTCTCATATTCGAAGAGGTAACGATCGAAATTCAAGTCGTTCTTGATTTCCACATCCAAATTGGTCATTTCTTTAGTTAAAATATCAGCCACCTGTTGGTAATGGTCTTTAATCAAGTCCAACAGTTCAAAACCATGCCTGTTGAACAACTGAATCAAGTCTAAATGGAAAGTGGATCCCTCCACCAACCCCGTAGGGTATTGCCAGGACCTAAGACCTTTGGGGACCACTTTAGCTAGTTTACACTCATTGAAATAAGCCACTTCCAGCTTAATCTTTCTCAGTTTCATCAGGCTCTGATCGAACATATTCAATTTAGATGGCAGATCTATAAATTCGGACATACCTGAAGTCTCTGTAGTTAACCCTTGATTATCCTGTAAGGAAACTGGGCGACTGAGCCACGTAGTAAGACTGAAGGACTCTGACTGATTGTTGACAGTAGAACCAGCAGCAATATTAGAATATAGTGGAACACTTTGCCTGGAATATATGTTCTACATGTTTTACCTTGTATGCCCACACCGGGTACTGGATTAAGACCTTCCAGTCGGTTAGCTCCACCTGTGCTGCCATTGAGAGAGCTGTTATCTTCCAAATTGCCTGGTCGCCTAGTAGAATGAACTCTGTCCTGGTTGTCTCCAGAAACATTCGTATCTGGTGGCGGAATTGTGACGCTCGATTCAGGGCTCCCTTGGGACTCCATAAAGCCGTTGAAACGGTCCGATAAAGTATTTACCTTTTGGGTCAAAAGTTCCACTAGTTGAGTTAGAGTAGGAGTTGTATCCTCCGAAGCAGTACCAGAAGGCAGTAAAGGGGTAGTATCCATCTCAAAACAAAACACTTCAACGAACCAAGTACTTGCAAACTCTGTACCAAAATAAGGAAACTACACTCCTTCGCTCCTGAAAAAACATCCAGTAAAGAGACCGGTAACACTGGAATAACAGACTTTATTAATGAACTTAAGCTTCTTTGCGAGCTTTTCGTCAGTTTAAAATTCACCAACTTCTTCAGAAACATTGAAAGCATAAAAACGGAAACAACGTCACCACTCATTTAAATACCCTTTCATAATGATTAAAGCAATAAAACAAATTAAAAACGTATAAAAACGCTAAAAATATTTAGAAGAACATTAGAATACCACTGTATAAAAGTATGAAAAAACATGGAACATGATTCCCTCGTACTAAATACAGTATATCTTACTTCTGCTTGAAATAAAAATGTATAATTAAAAATCATTATAAAAATCACAATACGTGAGTCCATGATATCCCACTAGTTAAATCTAATAGTATTCTATTGAACAATAAATATATAATCCCTAGTACTGATGAAATTGAAATAAAGTGAAAACAACAATAAAATTATTTAAATTCAACCACTGACTTTAAGATTTACATCGACATTTTCTAAGGATAACATTTCCTACTTGGATGTACATCTGAAGAAAGATAGAAATAACAAGTGTTTGACATCTAAAATCGTTCGTAAGCCTACATACGCTAATACATTCCTTCATTTTACAAGTAATCATCCATTATCACAAAAGAGATCGGTAGTCAGTTAGTAAGAGCAGCTAGAATGACCTCTAGGCTGGCCGAATTTATTAGGGAATGTGGGTTTTTGTATCAGTTATTTTTACAAAGGGGTTATCCCACATCCCTATTGCAGGATTTAGTAGAAGAAGTACAAAGTAAAAGGGATGCAGGACTCTTATCTTCCACTTTTGACAGGGGAATGTACAGTTCAGGATAGTATACCAATTAGGACGAGAGAGTACAATCCGTGTAGTTTTATTTTTCGATATAGTATCAATGCAACAGAAATAATTATGCTAACTAAGAAAAATTGGGGCATAATTATGCAGGATACATTATTACTTGATAAACTGGTAAAACAACCAAGTTTTATTTTTAAGAGGGGTGCTAACCTTAAACACATTCTGGAAGGGCAAAAACACCTGCATCTAGTGAGGAAAGGCATGTTCAAATGCCAAATGTGTAACTATTGTAAATACATAGATGTGGGTTCAAGTTTTGAACTCAGAAGCAGGAAATTTACAACTAACTATAAGTTTGACTGCCAAAGTAAACAAGTAGTATACCTGGCAAAATGTTTGGAATGCCCGGCCTTCTGTGTTGGTAAAACCGACAGAAGGCTAAGGGAACGGATATATGAACATGTATATAGTATAAGCAGGAATAAACTAGAAAACACCCTGGCCAGACATAAATGAACAGGTAGACCATAAATTTGTGTTTACAGGGCTATCGATCACATCCCTTATGACGTGAGAGGAGGACCAGCTACGTTGAAATTGTAAAGGTTGGAATTACTGTGGCAATTAAGGTTAGACGCTGCCCATTTTCCAGGTTTAAATGAGATATCGTCCTTGGCCTGTATTTTAAAATTGAGGAATTTAACACACTAATCAACAAATTTCTTAAGTAAAATACCAACAGATTATTGATTAAATAAATTAATACAGCCCAAACGTAGATTAAGTAAACAGTATTCCTTTCTAGGGAAAATATGGTAAGCATAGATACAATTTTTGGATTTATGAAATGCTACCGATTTGAATATACGTTATAGGGTAGTATAGAATTCCCAAATAGAGCATTAAGAATGATTTATTATAATACGACAGTTGAATGAAGTTTTTATGCAAATATATTAATTGTTTTCAGCAATTTTATTATGCCATTTTATATTTCTTATAACATATATCTTCTGTTCTTATATTATATATTGTATATGCTCCATGTGGGGAGTAATACAGACAGGGGGTATTATATGAATTTGGGTAAGTGGTTGTTGTTAAGATCTTGAAGAGTTAAGTAGTAAATCAATTAAAGAAATTTAATCTGATAATTAAGCGCCCAATGGGCTTGGATTCATAAATCACATGTTTTTAAAAAACGGATTTAAATTTGATGGATTACTTAACATTTTTATCTGATGAAGTTCTTTGTATTGTAAGGAGAACGAAAAGTGAGTGTACTGTTCTTTGCTTAATTAAACCACAATTGTACCAATATTGGTTGGCTTTGGATTATTGTGAGTTGGTCTACCTGAAAGCAGTGATATAACTGGATGGGAAACAGAAAAGGGATTCCACCCATGACCCTGCCGGACAGGGGCACTGGGAACTGATTTGTCTAAACATGGGCTAAACTCTTGGCTAGGCTTATAAGGGCCACAGGGTCAATACCCTAGTAACCTCTTATGATCCTATGAACAGTGGAGAGGGTAAAAAGCACCAAGTGTTTTGGGGTGCACATCTTGAAAGACTTGTCTTGGTCTGTGAACACAAATGCCATTTTCAAGAAAGCACAGCAATGCCTACACTTTCTGCACAGGTTGAGAAGAGCAAATCTACCAGCCTCTGTTCTCACGGTCTTCTACAGGGCCACAATTGAGAGCATCCTGACAAACTGTTTTACAGCTTGGTATGGCAACTGCCCCACCACAGACCACAAGTCCCTCCAAAGATTGGTGAAAGCAGCAGAAAAGATTACCAGGATCACTCTACCATCTATTCAAGACTTGCACCAGTCTAGTTGTCTCAACAGAGCGAGGAAAATAGTCATGGACTGCACTCACCCTGCATATGGATTGTTCCTGCACCTAACATCTGGGAGGCGTTATTGTAACATATGTTACAAAACGTCCAGATTTAGCAGAATCAGGCTACTGAACTCCAATAGCAACGTACATCTTGCTTGACATCAGGGCATACCTCTCAACAGTCCAGATTTCCACAGAATGTCCAGATTTTTGGCTCATATTTTTGGTCTGTTCCTCATAAAATTTATGATTTTCTGCATTTTTGCAGTAAATTGGTGAAGAGTGAATTCACTAAATAATGGCAAGCATTTGAATTTCAGATTTCATATCCTTCAGAAAATGAATGGTAACAGAATACCTTTTATTCTATCAACTTTTTACGTTTGCAAGAGGAATATTTAAAATTTGTTCCAATTTTGCGGCTTTGTTCCCCCCCCCCCCCCATTATTTTTTGCTTTGACCAGGCTTTTTGTTGTAAGAGGTTGAGAGCTATGTTTGATTCAGAGACAGTAGGTAATATGATGAGTGAGAAGCCTATTTGCGTGCAGTAATCTTAAAAATTCTTGGATACAATGTGTAGTTAATCTAACAGAGTATAATCTTACTTCTGTGCAATATCCACTGACGGTAAAACAGCATAATGTGCAGTAAGTAACAACTGTGAAATTTTTGTGCAATAAATATTATGTTTCCTTAGACTAGTGCCAACAGAATCCTGTGCAATAAGAAGTAAGTTTGGAATTCTGTGCAATAAATACCGTCTCTCTTTAGCTTAGTAAATGTCTGTTGACATGTAAAACAGTAAATATCCTGTAGAAGGAATGTCTAAATGTAGTAATGTGAATTGTTGTATATGTTAGATGTTTGCATATAGAGCCTGGAGTAACATAATTTCATTCAGTTGCACTTGTGGAGTCTGAATGACGATGAAGTTTACTTTTGTCTTGACTTTGACTAATGAGCATTCGACATACTACAGCATTCCAGATTGTGGGTAGGCTGTTAGACCCTGCATTTAGTGCCTATATGTAACCGGTCATATTTCAGTCCTCTAACAATTTTTGTAAGATTTTTAAGGGAGTTAGTGCACCCAAAGGAACATACGTCCACAGGAACAGCACTAAGTAAGCAATCACAGTAACCATAAGTTGCCTACCCATTTGCACTGTAGTAGATGCACTTAAAGTTCTTCCCACAAACACTTAACAGTGCTCACCTTCAAAATGAGCAGGTCCATATATGATAACACATGTGTAAATTTGTGTCTACATACCCAATCACCGGGACTAACCTTAAAGGTAAGCACAGTAGTAGTTTGTTACGGTAGTGATAAAATATTCCATAAGCTAGGAATACATTTTGTTAGGAACCTACTCCTCCAGCAAATCTTGTTTTATCTGTTTGTGTAGATTTAGGTCCATAGTACTGGTGCTTGTAGAGCACTGTTTTTGTGGCTAAACAGGAGGTCACATAGGATTGGCTCTTTCATGGTTCAAAATTTAGACACAGGTTACCTCAGAGCAAGTGGAAGACTACTGAGTACAAAAAGAGTTGTGCTGATCTGTAGGGATAGTTGAAGGATTTAAGGTCTTTAATTTTCAATGTTAAAAATTAGTGGGACCTTTCCATTTGAGCCATGTGCTAGATTGGTATGTACATATCCATTTAGGATAGTTGAAGAATTTAAGGCTTTTAAGTTTTATAATTAAAAGTCATTGGCAACTTTCCAGTTGAGCATATACCTGGATTTGTGTATACCAAAGGAGCCATTGTATTCATAGGCGTTTCAAGGATATTTTAGTCTAGTGACCATGCATGCCAATCCCACCCTCAGGCTTTACCTCCTTTTTCAAGGAGGGGGAGGCCATTCAGTCCTGGGATACATTTGAGATACATCCAGTCATCAATGATGGCTTTGATGAGGGAACAGTACAGTGATCGGATTACTTCTTCGAATCTTGACGATATTTCCTTGGAAATAAACTGGACCCAGATAGAAGTATTTCTTGACTATGATGGAAACATGATGATTGAATGAGAGAGAGGTGTCCACATAAGTATCCAGGTCTCTTATGACCATATCTGTCTGAAGAGGAGGTGTCCACATAAGTATCCAGGTCTCTCATGACCATATCTATCTGAAGAGGAGGACCATTTATAACATATAATGTGGCAACAGTTCTTTTGACAAATGCTATTATGATGCACATTTTCTGCCTTTAGCTTAAAACTGTTTTGAGCATACCAGGTATGTGTATGTTCCAGCACTTGTTGGATCATTTAGTTTCACTAGGTTAGTGGGTAACATCCCTCAGCTTGAAGTGATGAGCAAACCTGTGTAACCACACTTTTATGATATTGGCTTTGATATCTTAAAAATAAATGGCTAACAGGTGAGGGCCCAAAATTGATACCTGTGGTATCCCACTATTTACAGTTTTACTTTAAAAGAAGGTGCCTGTATTTTTTACAACTGTTTTGGGTCTGTTGGACAGTCAGTTTGTAGTGCAGTGGAAATTTAGGAGTTTATGTTGTTTGTTGACTTCTTCAGTAATACCAGCATATGGGAGATAGTGCCAAAAGCCTTGGCAAGGTCAAAACAAACACTATGCACAGTGTGACCATAGTCCATTGCCTCTATAACCTTTTCAAAGAAATTTACTAGGATCAGGAGACAAGATCTGGTCTTCACAAAAGTAAACTGAGTGGGGTCTAGATTATATAAGTTGCCTGTGTCTGCATAAGTGAGTTCTGTTAAGATATGGTATGCAAAGCTATGGAGCGCTTCATCATGGAGCTGCTTAACAAAGATATAGGCAATCTCCAGACTCTTGACCCCACACAGTTCGGCTTTGTCAAGGGGAGATCCTGCCTGTTGAACCTCGTTGACTTCTTCGAGGCAGTCACCAAGGCTGTGAATTAGGGTAAGGCAGTCCATACAATCTACCTCGACCTGGCCAAGACCTTTGATAACCATTCTCCACTCGGGTATCATTGATAAATTCACCAATTAGGCATCGATCCTTACATCGCTAGGTGAGTTGCAAATTGGCTCACAGACAGGACCCACAGAGTGAAAGTTGCAGATTCCAAGTCAAACTGTCAACCAGTCACAAGTGGAGTCCCACAGGGCTCGGTCCTGGGCCCTCTCATGTTTGGCATCTACTTCTCAGAAGTCCAGGCCAACACAGAAGGACTCTGGCTGACCAAGTTCACTGATGACTGCAAGTTAGGAGTCATTATCAACTCCCCAAGTGATGCAGACATCCTACAAAAGGGCTTTTCTGAGACCAATGACTGGTGTTGGAACCATGGCCTGAAGCTTAACGCCAAAAAATGCATTATCCCCTTTGGAAAAAACTCAGTTCCCACGAATTACCATGTTAATGGGAGCCCACTGAACACTGAAGGGACCATAAGAGATCTGGGCACCCAGGTCAACAGCCACCTCACCTTCGATCACCACATTGCCACTATGGTCAGAAAGTCCTTCTACATGGCACATCTTATAACCAAAGGTTTCGCATCCAGGGAGAAAGAGGTAATCGTCCCTCATTAGACCAGTCATCAAATATAATGCCCCATTTGGCATGTACCTGACCAGATACCTACAACAGCTGGAGAGGCCACAAAAGTACCTCACAAAAAAGATCCTAGGCCTTAAACACATGCCCTACATGGACAGACTCAAGAAACTTCAGCTGTTCTCAGTCTCTTATCTACTTAAAGGTGATCTCTGCTTGACTTACAAAGCCATGTCTGACCCAGCCCTACTTGAATGCTACACCTAAAGAAATCCCAATCCCCCCATGCCATATGGTCCAGAGATCACAACCTCATTACCACAATTAACAGAACATGCTGGAGGGGCAAGTTCATCTCCCAAAGACTGCCCCATACTCTGGAATAAGCTTCTCATTCATGTCAAGCAGAGCACCTCGCTGACCCTCTTCAAGAGAAATCTTGACGAGTGGATGGGTATCAGAAAGTTCTCCCCAGGGATCACTGCAGTTGCCCTACTGGATAGGGGCACTGTGAAGTAACATCAGGTGGCACGGTACCTGGGCAATTTTTTTGGGGCTAGGTAAAGGCTCCAGGGCCATTAGCCTAGTACACACCTATGAAGCTGTATGTTCCATGGTTTTGCATGTAAGAACAATAAGTCTGATGGGCCTGCAATTATCTGGGTCTGCAGTGGGGCCACCATTGTGTAGGGGAGTCATGGTGGATGTTCTCCAGACATCAGGCATAAGCCTTGTAGATATGCTGAGAGTAAGTATTGTGATTGCCATTTCATCCTTAAGGACTTAAATGCGGCTTAATGCTGAAATGTGGCTTAATACTGAAATGTATATAACTGTATAGTCTTCATTAGTGTAGAGTATTTTGTGATGGTATCTTAATTACAAATAAATATGTATGCACTCTTTGTACTTCAGATGTAATGATAACATAGTAAAGATGTATTCTAGACCTGCACTATATTTTCCACACTGAAAAGAAGTCCTATCCACCACCATAACTCTCAACTAGAAATTTGGAAAAAGCCTAAAATAATGGGGGACAAAGGACCCAAAATAGGGACATATTTTAAATATTGTTCTTGTAAATGTATAACATTGCCAGAATAATATGATTTGTGTGTGTTAACATGCATTTTCTGAAGGATTTGAAGTCTGAAATTCAAATGTATGTCATTACTTTAATGTTCAGTGGAACAGATCAAAAATATGATGCTAAAATTTGGACAGTTGAGAGGTGTTCCCACCACTAGTGGAAAAAGAAAGAATATAAAGCTAACTCACTGCTGAAGTTAGCTGGGTGATATTTGCACTACTAGTGTACAACTGGGCTGTAATCAGGGCTTCATCCCTTTGTGCTACAGAGTCAGGCTGACCCTTCACATTTCCATTCAGAATTTTATATGCAGGAAAGGGGTTTAGATATACTGAGGTAAGGCTCAGTGAAACTCCTCTCTAATATATGAGAGTGATCTACTGCATAATTCACCCTGCCTTGTTCAAGCAAGTCAAATCTGAAAAAGAATAACCTCGTCATGGTTATGTGAAGGGAGAAGTATAAGAAAGGGAAAATATTTACTGAATATTTTATTTTGGAATTTGTTTTATTTCAAGATAGATTCCTGATAGTTTGTCTGTTTTTGGTTATCTTTTTATTGCTAACATGAAAAGTGCCGGCATTGCTAGTGCCAGTGTAGAAAGTTCCAATGTGGAACTCGGAACCTGTGCCTAATATAGAAAAGCACAGATAAAGTGTCAGCGGATTCATGATTAGCAAAAGTAATGCAGAGGAGCTCATTTTTAGTTGGTCAGTGGCAATAGTTTAGTAGATACAATTTATTAATTTTAATTTATTTTTTATTTTATTTTATTTTATTTTAAATTTGTTACCCGGGAAATTCCGACTGGACACAGGTCCATTTTCAGTGGAGGCCCGGGGAGATAAGCTCCAAAACAGCACATACATAGAATAATAGGCAATTACATGGAGCATACATTTCATGTTATGAGAGATTACATTACATACACCGGAGGAGATGATACATACAGTATGGGATACATTAAATTGACAGTTCATAGAGAAGTCAAACATTTAGGTATAGAGTATCAAAAGACATCTACTCCAAATACCTGAAAGTGGCAGAACTTTGTATTCATGAAACAGACTGTCTAAGGGTAATTAGGGTACAGAGGAGTTACCTATTTAAGGGTTAGCCTGGTGAGTGGCATGAGCATAACCAAATATTCTGAAAATGGTATTTCAGGAGTTTTTTAAACTGAGTAGTGGAGGTGGTAGAGGTAGTATGGATTGGTAGGTTGTTCCATTTTTTGGCAATGGTGCTGGCAAAAAGGGATTTACCAGTATCATTTTTGTGCTTCATGACTTTTATGAGGTTTTGGTTGCTAGATCTAAGAGCTCTATTGGGGATGTGTGGTAGTATGAGTTCCTGTAGTGAAGGGGTTAGGTTGGGAAAGTAGTAGAGTTTGTGAACAGTAGATAGTTGGTTGAGTAATAGCATATGAGGTAGCTCCAACCAGTTGACTTGTTTAAGTGACAGACCGTGATGGGACCTATAAGGGGATTCGGTAGCAAATTTGGCAATTTTGTTGTAACAAGATTCCATTTTATTTAGGTCAGATTTCCGGAGATTAGTTAAGATGGGTGAGGCATATAAGAGAATGGATAGGAGATGGGTCCTGGCAATAGTTGCTTTGGTGTTACTTTTCATGAAGTGTTTATTTCTATAGAGAGTCCAAGTTTTTTGTTAACTTTCTTGATGGTTTGAGCAGTATGGATGTCGAATCTAAGATTGTTGTCAGTTTCAACACCTAGCAGTTTTGTGTGCGTGGTAGAGCTGATGTCAGTGTTGTCCTTGGATTTGACAGAGAAGCTATTGCTTAGGGGTGACTGTTTTCCAGGGCCAGATATAATAAGTTTGTTTTTTTGGGGGTTGAGAAGAAGTTTGATATTGGTGAAACAGGTTTCTGCGAGGGTGAAGTAGGTCTGGGTTAAGTTTTGAAGTTCATGTAATGTGGAGGCGGCGCAAATAAGGGTGGTGTCATCTGCATATTGTACTACTGACACAGAGGGTGAGGAGAAAGTGATGTGGTTAGTATACAAGGAGAACAGTAAGGGACCGAGAATAAACCCTTGAGGTACTCCTATGGTAACTGGCAATAGGGTGGATTGTTGGTCTTTCCAGCGAACTGTTTGTTGACGGCCAGATAGGTAGTTGTTAAACCAATCAATTGAGGAGGGACTTATGTTTTTGCTAGACGGAGAATTCAGAAGCATGTTGTGGTTAACCATATCAAAGGCTTTTGATAAGTCTAAGGGAAACAGACCATTGCTTCTGTGGTGGTTAACTATATCTGTGAATGAAAGGAGGGCTGTGGTTGCACTGTGAGATGGTCTAAAGCCATGTTGTGTGGCAGAGAGAAGGTTGTTATCTTTGAGGTGTTGCATTAGTTGAGTGTGAACCACTCTTTCTAATATTTTGGACAGAGGTGATAGGATTGCAATTGGACGATAGTTAGTCAGCTCTAAGGAGGTTCCACCTTTGTGTAATGGAATGATGTGTGAGGTTTACCAGGAGGTGGATACTTTGTTTTCCAGCAGTGATCTGTTTATGAGAATAGTGACTGGGTAGGCTATGGTATCAGCTGATATCTGAAGGAAGTCTGCTGGAAACTTATTGGATGCTAGTGTGGTCAGTTTTAGTTTTTTGAAGAGCTTAGAAATTATCCTGGTGGACACGGGGTGGAGGTTGAAGGTGGGGATGTTGGGTTGAGAATTGAGAATGTTGGGGGTATTTGTTGGTGTAGGAGTATTGGTATTGGTTTGGACATTGGCCAGGGTTTGGACAGTTTCAGTAAAGAATTTATTGAATTGTGTGGGAATGTCTTCAAGATTGCTAGGTAGCACTGGGGATGGGGGTGGTGGTATTTCCTGGGCGGAGTATGCTATTTAGAGTGGCCTAAAATTTCTGGGGGTTTTGAACATGTTTTTCTTGCATGCTTTTGTAGTAATTGACTTTGTCTAGTTTGATTTGCTTCTTGGTTTTGTTTCGAAGTTCTAGATAGTTTTGTCTAAGACTTAAGGTTCTATTTCTCTGATATTGTGTCCAGGCTTTGTCTCTTTCTTTCATTTTAGTTTTGGTGTCTTTGATGAGCCATGGGGCATAGTTAGCTTTTATTGTAATGGTTCAGGAAGGTGCATGGTCGTTTAGGATGTTTAGGAAGGTTGAGTTGAAATGTTCAACAGCGTTGTCTAGGGAAAGTTTTATAAGGGAGGGCCTAGTTGACACTTTATAGCCACTAACATCATCCAAGAACTACAAACTGTTTTCTGTTGTGAACTTCCTTGAGGATGGGTTGGTTGATAGATTATGATTTATACCTAATTAAGTAGGTTGGGTGATGGTCACTTAGGCTGTATGCGAGACAGCCAGATAGGTGAACATGAGTGGGGTCAGATACTAGGATCCAGTCCAAGTTAGACTGGCATTTGGTTGCTTTGTCATTTCTTGTGGGAGTTATTATGGTTTGGGTAAACCTGTGGAGGTTTAGAAAGGCAGAGGGATTGTGGCTGGAGCATTTTGTCCAGTCTATATTGAAGTCTCCTAGTAGTATGGTTTCATGTGGAAAGGAGTTGGAAAGCCAGTTAAGTAGGTGTTCCATGACAGTTGTGTTATTGCCTGGTGGGATATAGCCATCTGCAATAATTATATGCTTATTGGGATTTATTTCTAATTTACCAAGGATTAGTTCTACATTGTTGATTTCTGGGTTATTGTAGTCTAGTTGCTCTATGTTGAGGTGATTTTTGGAAGAGGATTGCTACACCCCCTCCCTTTTTTCCTAGTCTGTCTTTTATAATCGTATTGTAGCCTGGGGCAGTAATTTCATCATTGTGGTGTTCTGGCTTGAGCAACGTTTCTGTTAAAACTGTGACTTCAGGTTTATATAGGGTAAGCAAATCATGAAGGTTGTGCATTTTATTGAGTATGCTTTTTACACTGATGTTTAAGAAGAGGGTAGATGTTTTTAGGTCTATTGTGAAGGGCATTTAGTTGGTTTGGGATGGGGTTGACAGGTGAGGTAGGTCCTGGGTTGGGGTGTAGTCGCAGCAACTAGTGAGTGTTTTGAGTAAGTTTGAGTAGTGTTTGCTAAATTTGTATAATTTGTTTAGCCTTTGATAGCTGTGAGGGTTTATTTTGAAATTTAGTCTGTAGTGTGGGTAGGCAAGTTTTTGGGTGTGGGTGAGGATATATTGCTCTATAGGGATGCTATTTAGTTGTGTGTGGCTAATTGTGGAGTCAGTCTGCGAGGGGGGAGGGGTGTGGTTTCTGAGTTGAGTGTGGTAAGAGATTAGGTTGGATAGAAAAAGCAAGGTAAAGATTATAGTAGGACACAGTAGTGCATTTAGTAGTTTGCTTGGTTGTATGCAAGGCATGATGTATAGGTGGAGTTAATTGGTATAGTGGAGGTGTATTGAGTTTAGGAGGGGTTACTGGAAGGGGAGGAGTCATATGTGGGAGGAAGTGGGTGGATAAGTATAAAGGAAATGACCTGGGGGTGAGTGGGGAGCGAAGTGAGCCCGAGCTTAAAGTTTAAGACTAAAAATAATGTAAACGAATGAAGGTTCTTGTGTTCTCGGAGACAAGAATTTGATTGCTTTGTCTCCCACATACGTGTGTTCTCTGTGATAAACAAGACAATGTTTTTGTGCTGAACTGTGTTGTCTAAAGTTATTTTGTACCGTAACAGTTTGGTGTTGTGAAACCTTGGATTTTCTTAGCCATTTGTGGATTGCTGCAGCAGAAGACCCCTCTGGGCCCATTTTTGACAGTTTTTCTCTCTGATGATATTCTGTTGTATTAATACACAACTGTATTTCTCAGGTAAGCTTTTTCTGACAATTTCTGTATTAGATAATATTGTATGAGACTAGGTTAAATTGTATGTGAGTGAGGAAATTAGATGAGAATGGTGGCTAAATTATTTAAATAACAAGTATGAAGTCTTATTGATTGTATGAGAGTGAGTTTTAATTATAAAATAATGAGGACAAAGTGTCTTGTAAGATAAAAAGACAAAGTATCCTTAACATGTGTTAGCGTGGGTATTAATCAAAAAGAAACGTAGTTAAAGAGCATAGAGGTTTTCTTACTAGCGTGACAACTGGCATATAATCATAGTTGTATATCCATCCTCATTGGTATGTGAGTGGATAATATTATCGTATTAAAATAAAACAATGGGTGAGAATGTGGGTGTATTAAAAGAGCCGGAATTTGGGACTCCAGCCAGGCATTTGCTTAATAAAGATGAGAGAGGCAATTTTAATTACTTGGTAAAGTAGTCAGAGCTCACTAGAACTGATGGTGTACTTACTGCATTTCCCAGAGAGAAGAACATATGACAAGAATATTTTAGAAAATCTTAAAAAGAAATTGAAACAGAAATGAAATAAAACACCCACCTCTTGTTGGTCAGCTTTTAATAACTGGCAAGAAAAATCAAAAAATAAGGAAAAGGAATCTGTAGTTTGAAGTTTAAAATAAAATTCAGCTAGATTTAAAACACAGCTGCAAGCAACTAATAGAACAATAAATACATTACAAAAATTTGCAGAAGAAAAATCCCTTACCTGAGTTTTTTATCCATTATAACAGAAAAACATCAATGGAGCAGATTTTGACAACTGGCCACCAATTCCTTCATCGCCTCCTCTACCATATGATCATCCTGCTTCTTATGAAGCTGATAGCCCTCCTTCTACAAGAGGGCAGGTGGAGCTACAATTTGCTGATCTACCTACTGCTTCCTGTGATGCATCCCAAGGTACTTCCAGCACTTCTGCCCATCCCCAGTCACTTCTGCCCATCCCCACTGGTCAGTTTATAAACTTAGATTATGATAACAGCAATGACTGCAACAATCTACCATGCCACCTTCTGAGCAAATGTTAATGAAAATGGCTGACAAGGATAAACAATTATACCATAAACGTAAACATGCAGCTACCACAAAACCTGCATGTAACTAAAATTATTTGGCAATAAAAGCTCCACCAAAAGCAACCACTATTAAAATAATTAAACAGTTAGTCATGCAGTTCCCGATAATTATTTTTGGAGAAGAATATTGGTGGAATCCATCCTGTAAACAAAGTACAGAGGGAGTGTCAGATTCTGCTTCTTTCACAGATACTGAAACCTCTTCTAGCATAATACTCAATGTTCAGATGCACCCTTTGAGGGAGGTACCGAATCCTGCAGCCACTTGAGAAGGTTATGCCAGCCTACCATAAGGCTAGTACGCCTGTGGACTGCAGTAGATTTTCAAACTATTGTAGATTCCTCCCCTGGATTCAAATACATTCAAGCAAATATGCCATAATATTAGAATGACATATATAGTCACAGAACTCTACTATGAAAGATTTAAGAGCAGTTTTGAAAGGCTCAACAAGCCCTGACATTTTTAGAAAGATATGGGGGAAAGAATCAGCTGTAGGCGATTTTTAATACATGCAGGTGACTGGTTTCTTACTGCTAGACTCAATTTATTAAAAACCATCACTACAGTAAACCCCAGCACATAATTAGGCAAGAATTAAAACAATTGTACAAAAAGAGAATGAATCTATTGATGATATTTGCAGTCTATGATAGATCCATTTTAAGTTTTTTGTGGACATCCAAAACCTACAGAAGGAGCAGTAGCCAACAGGTTGTCAGCAGCTTTTGTAAAAGGTTTACCACCACTAGTTCAGGAATAAATTAAAAATGTCTGTTTAAACTGGCCAAGTTTGGCATTCATGAAATTGCTAATCAAGCAGAATATGTTGCACACAACATGATAGAAGAAGAAAAGAAATGACAAAAGAAATTGGTAGTTGTTCAGCTTCAACAATTCACTACTGATTTGTGGTGATGGAGGAGGAATCCTAGATTAAAAGGTAGATTTCGATTCTTTCCATCTCAAGCCCGAGGGAAATACCAACAAAATCTTTACCTTACTATATCACCACAAGCCCCACAATGTGAACAGCACTTTAATGATTGCTTCAATTGTGGACAAACTAGACATTGGCATAATGAATGCCCACTTTCCTCACAAATAATTACATCTTTCCAAGAGTCAAATTCACCAAATGCCCCACGCACTCCGGCAAGCAGAAAGATACCCCTTGACTTAGAGCACAGTTTGGCAGCCATCGGCATGGCAGCAAGACAATTAGGAAAGCCATGAACAGGAGCCACAGATATTTCCCTTGGTACCAGTTGACCAAGAAGGTCCCTTTGTTAATATTACAGTGCGTGACTCTTCTCTTTTCATTCTTACCCTGAAACAAAGCCTGTTTCTATTCAGACTGATCCACTCACAGAACAGCATGTCTTTATGTTAGGAAACATTCCCCCTTTAAACCTTCTAGGTAGAGATTTAGTATGTTCATAGGTAGGTACTAGGCTATTGGCCCTAAGGCCTATATAAGCCTAGCCAAAAAGGTACCCTATCTTTTGCCACCCAAGAAAATGATTTTCCTGTGCCCCTGTCGAGCAGAGCCTAAGTGGTGATCCCCGGGGTGAATTTCCCATTTCCCATCCAGTCATCAGGATTTTTCTTGAAGAGTGCTAATGAGGAGCTTTGTTTGATATAGATAGGTAGTTTGTTCCAGAGTATGGAAGTCTCTGGGACAGGAATCTATCCCTCCAACATGTTCTGTTTATTGTGGTAACAAGGTTTAGGTCCTTAGAGCATGTAGCTTGGAGGGATTGGGATTTTTTTAAGTGGAGCATGTCCAGCAGCTCTGGTTTGACATAGCTTTGTATGTTAGGCAGAGAGCGCCTCTGGCCGGTAATCCTCTTTGTGAGGTATTTCTGCAGCCTTTCCAGTTGTTGTAGATGTCTTGTGAGGTATATGCCAAAAGGGGCGTTGTACTCTATAATGGGTCTAATGAGTGGCAGTAGGGGAACAATTACCTCTTTTTTCCTGGATGAGAAACCTTTTGTGATGATGTGTGCCACGTAGAAGGATTTCCTGACTGCTGTGGCGATGTGATTATCAAAGGAGAGACTACTGTCCACCTGTGTCCCGAGGTCTCATCACACTTTCGGTGTTAAGTAGACTACCACCTATGTGGTAGCTCATGGGTACAGAGATTTCACCAAAGGGGATGACCATGCACTTTTTGGCATTGAGCTTGAGGCCATGGCTTTGACACCAGGCATCTATCTCAGTGAGGCCCTTTTGTAGGATGTCCACATCGTTAGGAGTTTCAATTATGGCTCCTAGTTTGTAGTCATCTGCAAACTCCATTAGCCAAAGATCTTCTGTGTTAGCCTGTACTTCAGAAAAGTAGATACCAAACAAGAGAGGACCCAGGACTGAACTCTGTGGTACTCCATTTGTCACTGGTCTGAAGTCAGATTTGGAGTCTGCTACTTTCACAGTGTGGGTTCTCTCAGTGAGCCAGTTAGCAACCCATCTTGTGATATAGGGATGTATACCTAGTTTAGTGAGTTTATCTATATTTCCAGAGTGGAGGATGGTGTCAAAAGTCTTGGCGAGATCTAGATAGGCTGTGTGAACCACCTTACCCTCGTCTACAGCTTTGGTGATTGCTTTAAAGAAGTCTATCAGGTTTAGGAGACATGGTTTGCCTTTTACAAACCCGAACTGGGTGGGGTCCAGAGTTTGGAGATTACCAATGTCTTTGTTTATAAGTTCCATGATTGTACGTTCCATGGCCTTGCAGACCAGGCTCGTTAGGCTAGTGGGATGGTAGTTCTTGGGGTCCGTGGTGACTCCCCCTTTGTGGAGTGGGATAACCATCGCTGTGCATCATTCAGTGGGCACAAAACCAGAGGTGAGGCTATGATTGAACATGGTGCTTAGGTGGGGTGCCAGTTCATTCTGTAGTTCATGTAGAATGCAGCCTGTCAGGTCCCATGGATGCTGTGTTCTTCACATTGGAGAGTGTGGTTTTTACCTGTGCAGCCATGATTACAGGAACTTTGCATTCTTCTGGTATAGAGATGGTCCCTTTAAGGGGTGAGAGAGGGGTAAAGTTATCTGCCAGGATGTTGGCAATATTAGTTGGTTCTGTATATTTAGTGCCATTGTGCTGTAACTCAGAGTAGATCTGAGTGTTGCCATTAAGATTCTTGACATAGCTATAGAATGCTTTGTGGTTGTCATTAGAATCAGTGGCGATTTTGTTTTTGTAACTAGCTTTGGAGTATTTTATGAGGGATCTCAGCTTCTTACTGAGGCTGACCATGGAGTTCCTCCAATCATGGGATTTTACTCCTTTTTTTGCATTAGTTTCTTCTGTTGTAGAGTTTGTTTATGGCAGGGGACCACCAGATTGGCTGCCTTTTTTTGGAGGATAGCATCTTGGTTTTGTTAAGGTTAGCATGATCCATGCACTTGTGAAAGTGCTTATAAAGTGCATTTGTGTAGGATTCAGCAGTCGTACCTCTATTGTCCATCTGCATGGGTGTCGTGAAGTTTGCCACTTCTGTCTTAAGAAGCGTGAAGTTGGCTTTGGAGAAATTTTTTATAGTGGTTTCCATAATGGGAGGTGGGGGCGGGATGTGGATGTCTAGGGTGATTAGCTTGTGGTCGGATCTGACCAACGAGGAATTGATCTCTGCTGTGGAACACCGGTCACCCATGTTGGTAATGACCAGGTCTAGGATATTGCTGCCCCTGGTGGAGGTGTGGATAAGTTGATCCAAGGCATTGGAATTTATGAATTCCAGAAAATGTTGAGCAAAAGAGTTTGTACATGAGTAGTTTTCCCAGTTAATGGTGGGGTAGTTGAAATTGCCCATTATGACGGTGTTGGGTTGTACCCTAATATTTTCCAATGTATCAAGAAATGAGGAGTGGGAATCTAAGGGGCATGGTGGGGGATCTGTAGCAAGTTACAGTTTAGATTGCTGTCTTGCCCAGAGTTAGTTGCACTTGGATAATCTCGGGTGCATTATGCTGAGCAACTAGCCTGGAGGTGTGGATATCCTTAATGAATATGGGCACGCCTCTGCCTTTAGTGTTTCGGTCCACATTAGGTGGCCAAAAGGTGTGGTATAAATTATAGCCTGGTAATGCAGGGGTGCTCTCTGGAGCCTTGAACCAGGCCTCTGTCAGTGCACAGAATTCGATGTTCTCCATTTTAAGGAGTGCCTCGAGTGAATGCATTTTGAGGTTTAGACTTCTAGCACTGAGTAGCATTACCCTCATATTTTGTTTGCTTGTAGCTGTTACGGTGGTGAATTTGACATTTGAACCTTGCCTTAAAAAGGCACTATAGGGGTGGCAAGAACCTTAGCCAGTATCCGAAATCCCAAGGGCAACAGGTGCAGGCCATCACTGGCAAAGCATCGTGGTCTGTTGATCATGTCATCCCAGGCAGGCAGATACTGGATCCCCTTAGAATGACACGAGAAGCTTAGCCAATTGTTGAAGTCAGTCATTTTGTCCTCGTACTGTGGTATCATTCTGGGTGATGGCAGGATGCTACTCGGGGCTAGGGTCATACCTGCCTGGGCTACAAGATCGGAGAGCTCCTCCATGTCACTTTTCATGTAGTCTAGAGAGGTATGTCTCAGGTCATTCACACCAACGTGGACAATGACAGAGTCATATTTGTACTTGTGGAGTGATCTGAGTGCGTGCGTTACGTGACAGACCCTGGCACCCAACAGGCAGCTGACAGTAACTTTCTCCTTGTTTAGCCTGGTGAGTGGAACATCAGTGTTCCTGACTATAGAGTCACCTATGACTAGAGCGTTGGGTATGTTGTTATGCCTTATGGGCTGTGGTTGAGTGGCACACTGAGTTTGTGGGCTATGTGCCATTTGGGTTGTGTTGGGGGGGTGGAGGTTGCTTGCATTTCTGCTTTGGAGGCCTCTGTTGCTTGAGCAGATTTTTATTGAGAGCCTCCGTGAATGTAGGTGTGTGTTTTGTGTTTCTATGTGTCTGTTTTGGTGGTGTAGGTTTTGAGGGACTATGTCATAAGTGTGGTATGGTGCAAGTGTTTAACTTCTCCTCTTGACTGCCTAGTCCAGTCTTGGGTGAAGAGAGCTTTGCTTCCAGTTTGGCTGTATAAGTACATCTCTCACAGGTTGTAGTGTTGGGTGGTAGGAGGAGATGGTTGTCTGTGTCCATGAGGCAATTGCTACATTGCCCCAAGATGCCCAGATTCATCAGGGTAGACAGGAGAAAACACTGGGAGCTGACCCTTAGACCTGCCTGGATAGGTGCCTATTTATTAAGTACTAAAAACTGTTTTCCTGTAGACAAGTGAGGAAAGTTGTGCTGTAGTAATTTGTAGCTTATTTAGTGCTTACGAGTTCTGAACAAGTGCTGACCTCAAAGAAACAGATTTGAGTGTTAAAACAAAAAAACTGGCTAGTTTTAAGGGAAAATTTAAAGAGCAGAATTTATGTCACGGGGAATAGTTTAACCCTAGCTAAGCAGCGATGCATAAAGTGTATTTTTTTTATATATAACAGTAGCAAATGAGCAAACTGATTTAAACAAATTAACAAATAAAAAGCTAAAAACTGAGACCCGTTCTAGCAGTCTTCAATCAGACAAGTTCTAACTGCACACTCCTACCACTAGGGTGCAGGGGAACCTTCTCCAATAAAAGATTGTCTGGATTAGTGCTCAGGATGTTCATCGTGTTACACTGCTGCAGTCATTACACTTGGGTTATCCTGCCGTCAGGCGGTCCCGTAGTCGGCCAGAGTTCCAAAGTCTTGGTCCGGCGTCAGTTGCTGTCACTTCTTCCCTGACGTCAGTGTGCCAGGGGTATATAAGATGCATCCGACGCCATTTTCTTCAGTCTTTCTTGCCGCGCGGTGCCCGAAGCAAAAGCAGTTTGCAAGTGCCGGTCGGCCGACTCCTGAGATTTTCGAAGTCAAATTTCAGATCCGAAGTCTTCAATAAAGCTAAGTACCCCGTTGGGGAAACTTTTTTCTTGCCTCAGACCAATGTCAGAAAAAGTTAATAATTGTATTTCTTGTGGGAAGAAAATACCTCATAAGGACTTCCACTCTTACTGTATTCCATGCCTAGGCCCTGATCATGACGTCACTAGTTGTCGGTTTTGTGCTAGATTTAACAAACGCACTATAAAAAGACGTTTTGATTTTGCTTTGCACTACTTTGGCCGAAGGTTCAATTATACTATGTCGTCGGATCAACCGACAACCGCAATACCGAAAAAAAACGCAAGGACAAGGATACGACAGGCATCCTAGGCCCAAAACCGATGACGAAACCTCTTCTAGGCCAGTCGCTGGTTCGCCGGTTCTCAGTGAGGTGCTTTCGCAGCCCCTGACACCTGCTACCTCAGAGCCACAGGCTGCCTCCGACTCCCACGTGGAGACAACTAGGCCTCTGGAAACTCAAAGTGTTGGGCCTACGGAAACTAATCCCTCAGATGGGTCTGGAGCCGCTGAGCAGGCATCGACTTCTTAGGGTGTTTTCAGACCTTCACAACTAACCATTAAAACAACAGCCAAGACAAAAATTACCATTAAAGACAAAGAAACAAGTACAGCATTCTCCTGGACAGTCCTCCATGCCTAAAAAACAGATGCTTAAAATGGCCGAAGACCTCATTACTCTAATCAGGGGTTCCCATCCCCCTCCTGAGAAAAGGCCTAGGCAGGATACAGACTATGATTCCTCTGATCAGGTTTCCATTTCCTCTGATTCTTCTTCAGACCAGGGATACTCTCTATCCCTCTATGAGGATTCTGATGCTGAAGAATCTATCCCTTCAGCCTCTCCTCCTGAGGATTACTCTTTTGGGGAAACTTTACATACCATGAGAGAAATTGGCCAACGAAGAATTGGTCCTTTCCAGTGTCAGACAGGCCACAGAGAGACAGATACAGATGCCCAAGAGGCAGATCTCAACCCCAAGGCTCAAACAGACAACGACAGTGGGGCACCTCAACCCCAACAGGAGGTGAGGACAAGTCTCAACCTTACAGGAAACAGTCACAATGACTTTCACCTTCGTACGCCAAGAACTTCCCTTTTGGAAGCCCCCTTAGGGGGAAAACTAGCACTTTTTTCTCAAAACTGGCAAACAATCACCCAAGACAAATGGGTTCTGAATATTGTGTCTCAAGGTTACAGGTTCCACTTTCATACTTTACCAAGGCTAAAAGGAATGCCAGACCTGCCACAAAATCAATGGGCAGAGACACAAAAACAAATTTCAGCCCTCATGGACATGACAACTATTCAAAAAGTACCACAACAGGAACAAGGACAAGGATTTTACTCGAGACTTCCTGGTCCCCAGAAAGGACAAGGCCTGGAGATCCATACTAGACCTTTCAATTCTGAATACTTACCAGGATATTCCGAAATTCAAAATGTTGACATTACAGCAGCTTCTACCCATGCTGGGCAAGAAGGCTTGGCTTGTTACTCTGGACCTCAAAGAGGCATACCTGCATGTCCCTATCAGACAAAATTGCAGAAGATACCTCAGATTCAAAGCTGGTACAATGCACTACCAATTCTCTGCACTGCCCTTTGGCTTATCTACTGCACCCAGGGTCTTCACAAAGTGCCTGGCACCAGTAATTGCATTTTGCAGACAAAAAGGAATTCAAATATATCCATACCTGGATGACTGCCTCATTCAAGCAGAGACAAAGGACATTCTTCTACAGCATCTGGCATTTGTGAAAAGGTTGTTAATTTCTTTAGGGAACACAGTAAATGAAAATAAGTCAAAACTAGTGCCCTCACAACAGATTATATTCCTGGGTGCCAGCTTAAATACAACGGCCCAGATGGCTTACCTCACGCCAGACAAACAAGTTCAACTAACTCATTATTTTCAACTACTGGCAAAAAGTCCCATCTCCCTGGAAGAAAAATTCTGCAGGCCCTGGGATTCATGGCATCCTGCATACTACTACTACCATATGCCAGACTGCATATGAGGAAATTACAATGGTACCTAAAAAGTGTTTGGATTCAACACTCTCACAGTTTGGAAGCAGTAATGCCAATGATTCCCTGCCTACAGCAGGAGTTTCCATGGTGGGCTCAGGCATGTCACCTAAACAAGGGCCAGCCTTTTACACTACCCACAGCCAGGCAGACTCTAACAGATGCTTCAGATTATGCCTGGGGAGCACACATGGCAGGAAAATGCAATCAGGACAAGTGGACCACATACCAGATGCATCTTCACATCAATCAAAAAGAGATGTTGGCTGTTCAAAATGCCCTAACAGCTTTCACGGACCTTCTGCATCCAGGACAATTATTATTAAAGACAGACAACACCACAGTAATGTGGTACATAAACAAGCAAGGGGGCACTCATTCTTATCCCGTATGCAGGCAAGCCATGACCTTGTGGAACACAACTCTAATGTATCAAGTTCACCTGCAAGCACAATTCCTGCCAGGAAAGAAAAATACTCTGGCAGACGATCTAAGCAGAAATATCATGGACCCTCACGAATGGAAATTGAATCCACAAATCTTCAGCATGGTAACGCAAAAATGGGGATGCCCAGACATAGATCTTTTTGCCTCCCCACTGAATTGCCAACTACAAAAATTCTGCACAAGGACTTATCACAAGCAAGCATGGAAAGTGGATGCTCTTTTGTTCAGCTGGAAAAACCTAAAAGTTTATGCCTTCCCACCACTGCCTCTCCTTTCAAAGGTACTCCTAAAAGCCTGGCAAGAAAAAACACAGATGATCCTGATTGCTCCAGACTGGCCACGCCAGCACTGGTTCCCTATCTTAAAGAACTTAGCTCAAGGCCCACCATGGATTTTGCCTCAAATTCCGCACCTTCTGACTCAACAAAACAATCAGATCCTGCACAGTCAGCCCAAAACCCTAAACCTGGCTGCATGGCAAATTCACTAGTCAAACAGGCAACACCTCTCTCTAAAGCTGTTATGAATGTCATTTTGGAGGCCAGGAGGCCTAGCACCAGGAAAGCTTACTCAGAAAAATGGAAGCGATTCTGTGCCTGGAACCAAGCTCAAAGCCTTGACCCTCTTGTTCCAAACATTCCTCAGATTTTACAATACTTAACTGAGATTCTGGACAAAGGCCTATCCTTGTCATCAATTAAGATCCACGCCTCTGCCATTTCAGCACATTACAACACGGATCCTCTTTATTCTCTCATCCCTTGCTAAAACAGTACCTCAGAGGGGCTAAAAACATAAGACTGCCCCGGAGAGCACCAACACCAACTTGGGACCTCACTTTCGTTTTGGAAAAACTAACCCTGCCACCTTTTGAGCCAGCCAATACAGCCGATCTAAAATTTTTATCATGGAAAACAGCTCTGCTCCTGGCAGTAACTTCAGCACGAAGAGTCTCAGAGCTACAGGCATTAATGGCAGTGGAACCTTTTATAATTTTTCATCAGGACAGGGTTTCTTTAAGAACAAGCCCTACCTTTATGCCAAAGGTGGTATCTAGTGTGGTTCTTAACCAAACCATCCATTTGCCAACTTTTTTATCCAAACCCCCAGAATAAAGGGGAGAAACTTCTGCATTCTTTGGACATACACAGGCAGCTACACTTCCACTTGGACAAAACAAAAGCTTTCAGGAAAACTGAGCAACTGTTTGTAGCATATGCTGCAGGATCACAGGGCAAGGCTTTCTCAAAGCAGACTATATCCAAATGGATAGTATACGTTACTGCTACACACAGCATGGAAAATCGGTCCCAAATAACATTAGACCACATTCCACCAGGGCAACAGCCTTTCTCAGAGGAGTACCTACCAAGGAAATTTTGGAGGCTGCAACTTGGAGTTCAGTGCACACCTTTACCAAGCATTACCACCTGCCTCTTTACTCTAAATCCAGAGCAGGATTTGCCACTGCATTTCTGCAGGGCCTCATAGCCAATCCTAACTCTTTATAGACCAGCCACCCAACCTTAGCTTTGGGATTCTACCCAAGTGTAATGACTGCAGCAGTGTAACATGATGAACTTAGTACAGTTTTGTACCTACCATAAATGTAGATGTTCGAGTGTTCACACTGCTGCAGTCCAGGTTACCCTTCCTCCATCCCCTCTGAACTAGCTGGACTTATCTATACCTTTCTATCCTGTACAACCTTTGTGGTGTATTTGCTTGTAACTGAAGGTATTGTTGTTATTTTTATATGTATATTTTTTATTAGCAATATGTATTGCCTACCTACTTGGGGGCACCTGACATCTGGGGCAAGAAAAACTGAAGAAAATGGCATCAGATGCATCTTATATACCCCTGGTGCACTGACGTCAGGGAAGAAGCGACAGCAACCGACGCTGGACCAAGACTTTGGAACTCTGACCGACTGCGGGACCGCCTGACGGCAGGATAACCCAAGTGTAATGACTGCAGCAGTGTGAACACTCGAGCATCTACATTTATGGTAGGTCCAAAACTGTACTTTATACAACCAAAGCTAGATTCAGCAGGTTTGAATTTAGTCTGTGGTACAGCAAACAAGGCGTACCAATTTCAGAAAGAAACCAGTTCAAATAAGCCTTTAACCAGAAACTCCCAGCTCAGAAGGGCAGCATCTACCCTCTCCTCCCACAAGAGAGACCACACCTTCTTAATATAAAATAACTGGCCTGAAGCCCAAGTGCTTAAACCAGAACTAATACACTTTTGGAATAACAGACACTAAGCCTTCAGTCAGCTACTCCAACTAAGAAGGATGTAAGCTATCTGTCCTGCCACAACAGTGCAGACCACAAACCTTCTTAATGTAAAACAACTGGTCTGAAGCCCAAATGCTTCAACCATATAATCAGGCTACTAAAAAGCAGTAATAAATGCAGCAGAATAAATGCAATTGAGTACTTTTAAGAACAAGCAGCAAAAGCAAAATAAAGTAGGAAGAAACACAAATACAGTAAAAGCAGATAAATAAAGTGCAATTTTTTTATATAACAATAGAAAACAAGCAAACTGTAAATTGCTGTGCAGTGTTTACTGTGCTCCATATGGAGTTTTCCTTGATATTCCTTTCCTTTGGGTGTGTATTCAGCTGATATTTGTGCAGATGAAGATGCTCTTTTTGCTGTACTAACATCAGAGCTGATTGGAGCCTGTCTGGTGAAAGGTGATTGGTCTAGGGTTTGGAGTAAGCACCCCCATTGGTTCTTAAGCTTTTTTTTTTAAGTTTATAGCTTTTGGTATTTAAGCCCTACATTTGAGCGGGTTTCTGTTTGTTTGGGCATGTCACAGCACCATGCATTGCCAAGCAATTGTGTGCCATAAACGGACAGATAATGTACACTAGTGTAGTCCTCATCTTTAGTACATCTCCAGTGTAAGAAGTATTGCTAGTGAGCTGTGACCAGTTAAACCGCCAGCTAAATACCCAGTCAGAAATACCAATCTACAGTGCACCTCCTAGATCAGTCTTGAAAGCACTGCCTTTGTGATAGCAGTTCTTCAAACCTAGCATTATGGACAGTTGGACTGCCCTTGTTTCTCCTGCCAGCCTTGTTGATTTGGGTCTCCTGAGGCAGTGTAGCAACTGCCTCATGTACACTGACAACCCTCTACTAATTACTCACTCTAGAACAGAATGCGAGAGATGTATCTACACCAAGACTCTCGAGTCTGTGCTCTCTCTCATTCAAAGCAGTAACACTGAAGATGTTGTCAACTCACTCACCACTATTCATGCACCGTAGTATCACTTCTCATACACACAGCACGCAGCCAGCACATAAATCAACATACACAGACGTTCTCTCAGAAAACTTACAGAAACACCAGAGACATCCAAAACAAAAGACTGCTACAACTAACAGAGTTCCCACAGCACAGATGACACACAGCAACACCAGTGTCTAACCTACCAAGCCCTTAAGTTGCAACCCTCAAAAAATAAATTTTCTAGTCAATGGAGACTCTGTAGTGAGACAAACACATGTCCCACTCACCATGTTAGATAAGGAGAACTTCACGGTTAGCTGCCTGTCTGGTGTCAGAGTTTGTCAGATCATGCATGCACTCAGTCTCTCAACAAGAAGTACCATTATGACTGTGTCATAGCTCATGTTGGAGTGAACAAGCTGAGACATACCTCACTGGACTATATGAACAGAAACATGTTTGATTTCTCCAAGTATATGATCCAGGCAGGTATGTCCCTCGCCTTGAGCAGCATATTATCCTCACCTGGAATGATGCCACAGTATAAACACAAAAATGATTGGTTTCAATAATTGGCTTAGTTCTGTGTGTCATTCAACTATGTCATCCAGTTTCTGTCAGCCAGGGATGACATGGTTAGCCAACCTTGCTGCTTTGCCAGAGGCATTTTACACCTGGCACCACTAGGTTTTCGGCTGCTGGCAAAAGCTTTTGTCTCCTCCCCATAGTGCTTGTGATGAAAGGGGATACTGCCAGCAAAACTAACTCGAATTTTGTAAATTAGTGTTTGTCATTTAGGAATATTAACAAGATTTATATAAGATGCTTGTGTTACAAATGTATTAGAACTGTATGTCGTGTATATCAGACTGCTGGTACAGAATTGTGTGATGAAAAGGTTTTTGCAAAGTGCTGTTTGAACTGTAACCACAGTGTGTCCTACTAGAATAGAACAGAAATGTGCATGCACTATAGTAACTGTTTAAATGTATATATTTTAACAGTGGAAACTGGAATACAGGAAGTTAACTTCAGAAAAAATAGCTGAAATTAAATTAATTTATGACCACACAATAAAAGATGGCATCTTTCAGTTTTCAATGCAGCAAGGAGACAATTTCTAAAACTAGGGGGCTTTCTGTATTGTCTCTAGCGTGAAGTAATTACTAGTGTTGAAATGTAAAGGAATGTAATTATTTTATGCCTTCCAGCATTTGCCAAAGATCTGAGATCTATGTATTTTCATAGATAGATGCTAAATACTGTCAGCTTCCAGCAGTGGAGGTTTCAGCTAGGATAGAGTCATATGATAAGAAATGATGTCATTCTTTAGGCTATCCCAGTAGTAATATCTGAGATATTAATTTGCGAAAACTCTGAGAGAGACAGTGCATTCCATATTCTGTCTTGGAACTGACAACAACAGGAACCATTCACCACACATCTGCCTTGCTCTGATGAGGTAAGTTACTAGGGAATAGTATAATTCTCTTAGATATAGTCAGGAATATAGTGAAGCTTAGTTTAGATATTTTTATTTGAGACTAGCCTGCAATGTTTTAAATATTTCCTGTGATTTTGAACTCTGATGTCACTGTGAATATATACTGAGTATTTTCTTGCTCTTTTATTATTTATTATTAAATATTTTAAAACCTTTCATTGTGGCTGATCTGTGTAGAGATATTTAAGTTTTGAGAGTACTTGCATATTTATTTGGTGACATTGTGTGGGTCATTCCTAATAGTATTCCTCTTGGTCAAACTATCATTTGTATTAATATTAATATTACACAGTAAGATTGGACACCCTTTGTTAAGGGCCTTAAAGTAGCTGATAAGGAGTTGGCCGGTGGCAGTGATAACTACCTTACAGTCTGGGCAAAAGAGGACATAGCTAGTAAACCTATGCCAGCCTTTCCGAGATGTGTGTGTGTGTCAAACCTCAAAGAGTGTGTTTGTCAGCACTTGGGCAGGGACACGAAACACTGGTTGGACAGTGAGGGTGCTGGAGATTTTGGCTTGGCCACTCAGCTGAGATCAACTCTATGGCTGTGCCATTGGGGAGTCTTATTGGGGGATCTGTAGAAAGAGGGAGAAACCAGCCCCAGACTGACTGTGGTCTCTGTGTGCTCTTAAGGGAAACTGCACTTGATGCAGAGAGCTGCATCTGGAAATACTGTGTATGTACCTGTTATCCTCCCAGTGCATGTCCCCCACTGTTGCTAATGTTGAGGAATGAGGCTTCTTGATTACTGGTCCAGTGCTGGGTCATCACAGTGCTTTTTCTAGGCAAGATCTCAAAAACAGAATTGCCAATGTGAAAATTGCCAGCTGTAACAAAATAAGGGTTATGCTGCTAAATGTCAGGAGCTTAAACCAAACACTGCACATCCTAGAAGCACTTCTATCACTGGAGGATGTAGATGTTTATGCAGTCACAGAAACCTGATTCAAGGTCTCGGAGAGTACTCCAGATGTGCAAGGCTACAATGCCTTCCACACCTTCAGACCACAAAATGAACTTATGAGAACCAAAGGCGGTGATGTTTCCATCTGTATAAGGGATAAATTCACCTCCCGACTAGCTAGATTGGACAACTCCATGGAGTTTTTCCAAGTTCAGATTACTGTGGGTAGGCCCCCTCCCCCCATTCAAGTCATAGCTAGTTATAGATCCCCCTCCATGGTTCATGATGCACTTGAGGCCTACTTGACCAAACTGGAGTCAATCTAAATGTTGCCAAACATTCTGGTAATGAGGTATTTCAATTATCCCACCATCAACTGGAAAAAGTACTCTAGCCCTGATTCACTAGCGAAAAAGTTCCTTGACTTTAACTCATGCCCTGGAAAAAAATTGTTCAAATCCCAACAAGAGGAACAAACATACTAGATGTAGTCTTCGGTAACATGACATACAGGTGCACCATTGCAAGAGTTGGAACATCATTAGTCAGATCTGACCACAAATCAGTCGCCTTTGACCTGGCAGTAACACCAAAACTCATAAAGGGCGAAGTCAGACTAAAAGGCTTCACCAAAGCAAACTTTACCCTTCTACGGGAAGGTATAAATGCCTTCCAAGCCCCACCCACAGCTGGAAGTGCTAACTACACCAAAGTTACACTAAAGCCCTGTGAACCTGCCCACAAACTCCATTAACACTGCTTGGATTTCTTGAACCTGGGTTAGGGGATAGCTGGTGGGACATTGCTGCCCCTTCCACTGAGGTGTCAGTCCAACTCTCACTGAGGAGATCAGTCACCAGATCCCCCTCAAGCCTCTCTATCGTGGTAAGGTTTCATCATGTTAACATGGTACAGTTTATGCCCCTGCCTCTTGCTTAGCAATTCTACCATGTAGTTAACAGCACTGAACTTCCTTACTACTTTGAAAAGTCCCCTCCCAAGCTGCCTGCAGCTTATTGTGTCTGACAGGAATGAAAACCATAACCTGCTGCCCCACAGCATACTCTCTAGCTCAAGCATTCATGTCGTACCAGACCTTTTTCTGCTGTTGGGTTTCTGACAGCTTCTCCTGGGCCAAGCCCATGAGTTCCTTCAGCCTTGTCCTGAGGTTTAGAACATATGCCGTAACAGACTCCTTGTGGGATTCACACTCACCTTCCCACTTATCTTGATTCAAATCTAGAGGTCCCCTCACCCTTTGCCCATACAGCAACTCAAAGAGTGAAAAACCTGTGGATTCGTGGGGCAACTCTCTGTAAGCAAACAGATGAGGCAAATATATGTCACACTTCTTCTTAGACTGGTCTTCAGATGCCCATAGCATGGTCTTTAGTGTAGAGTTTAACCTCTCCACCAGACCATTAGTCTGGGGATGCTATGGGTGGTCTTTAGGTGCTTCACCCCACAGTGCTTCCACAGACAAGTCAGCAGGTCTGACATGAAACTTGCGCCTCTGTCAGTCAGTATTTCTTTTGGGAAACCTACCTTGCTGAAAATCTCTAACAAAGCATTTGCCACCTTTTCTGCCTCGACGGAGGACAGAACCACTGATTTGGGGTATCTGGTAGCATAATCTGCTACCACTATGATATTCTTCTTCCCTGTGGAACTTGGGGTACTCAGAGGTCTCACAATATCCATAGCTATCCTCTGAAATGGCTCCCCAAGCACAGGCAAAGGCATCAAAGGAGCTTTCACCTTTTTTCCAGCCTTGCCTACATTTTGGCACTACTCACAGGTCCTGCACTACCCTTTTACATCCCTGGAAATCCCAGGCCAAGAAAATGTCTGCATAATACATCACTCAGTATGCTTTATGCCCGTATGACCTGCAAAAGGAATGTCATGGGCTATGGCTAGAAGTGCCAGATGGTAGGCTGTGGGCACTACCAACTGTTGTATGCTCTTGCCCTCTACCCCCTCCCTCAGGGGTCCACTCTCTGTACAGTAACCCTTTGTCCCAATATACAGATTCCCCTTTTCCTTGAGAATTAGATGCCAACCTGGCTACCTCCATCAAGCCTTGTAATGTAAGGTCTCAGAGACGAGCTTGTCTCCGCTCTTCTCAACTCTGTCTTTGTAACCCTTCTCAGCTCCCCTTCTGCAGGAAGACTGGTATCCTGTGACAGTGGTACCTCACTGTCAGCCTGGGTACTACTACTCACCTCTGCCCTTGCAGTCACTCTGTCCAAGGGAACATCAGTACCAACAAGCATCTGTGGCTTACCTTCAGCTTCACTACTACAGGGTAGCTCCCTCCCTGAATTAGCCACTTCACTAGTCCTGGCTTCAAGTGTGTGTGGTCTGTCTGGGTTCCTCCAAGTCTACCAGACCCACATGTTTGTCTCCGAGCCTGAGTATGTGTAACTGTGTGCACAAAAGGTACTGCATTATCAAAATCATTCCCTATCAGGACATCTACAGGGATATCCTCAAACACACCTACTTGCTTGCTTCCTTTTACACCCTCCCAGTCAAGGTGATCCCTAGCCAAAGGTATTGCAATGGGGTCCCTCCTAAAGCTCTGGCTGGAGTAGACTGCCCAGGCAAGTAGTGCTCCTCTTTAACCATTGCAGGCTTCACAATGGTTAGGTCAGAGACTGTGTCTCTTTTAGCAGTGGCCTGTTTCCCATCTACTAAGATAGGATATAACATTTCGTGATAGTTTGGTACCCTTGTTGTCTCCAGACAACTTACTGCTGGCATTCTGTCATTCCCACTTACTGGCTCCCCCACCTTTTGTTCCTGACCTTGCCTCTGTGGGCATCTATATACTACGTGGCCCCACTGGTTACATTTAAAACATTTAACCCTTGATCTTGGCCATGTACCTGAACTAGTGGCTTCCCCTGTTACTGGCGGACTCTACTGAGGCAGTTTAGGCTGCCCAACATGAGTTCCCTTATATCTATGTGCAGCACTGGGTATCTCTTTCCTGTGCATTGATGCCCTGTTTGCTAGGTATAGGTCTCCCTTTTTCCCCCCAACTCATCAGTTAGGTTGCATTCTCTATCTGCCAACCAGATTCTCATGTCCTCAGGCAAAGTGCTAAGGGCTTGTTACCTCACTAAAAGGTCTGGCAGCCCTTCAGAAATGGTGACCTAACACTCACTCCCCCATCTATGAAAATAAGTGCCCAACTCAGCAATATAGTCACACATACCTTCATCTGCATTGCGCCTATGCTCACAATTTTTTTTCCTACAAGCTTCAGGTGTTAACTTAAAACACTCTAATAAACAATTTTTAATGGTGTTATAATTAAAGCAATCAGTGTCAGACAATTTAGAAACAGCAGTTACAGCTTTACCATGGCATAAGGGAGTCAG
This sequence comes from Protopterus annectens, assembly GCF_019279795.1. Taxonomy (NCBI): domain Eukaryota; kingdom Metazoa; phylum Chordata; order Ceratodontiformes; family Protopteridae; genus Protopterus; species Protopterus annectens. The sequence goes on along the minus strand of NC_056725.1, from coordinate 1,742,092,802 downwards.
GAACCATACTGAGAGCCCTTGGTTAACATTATGCTGTTTACATACCCTTTGAAACAGACTGTCAAAATTATTGCCCTCTGTAAATTGTGGAAGAAATTTACTGACCTTTATTGCTTCTGGGGTTCAGTTACTCCCTTCTCCATTACCTCCATGACCCCGGCAAAGAGTCAGCATTTTCTTCTCATATTCCTCTGCCTTGCATTTTCTTCAGCTTCCAAACACTGCAGTCCCTCTGCTGATTCTGCTTTGACCTTCAAACCCCGCAGTCTCTCTTATTCTGTTTCCAAATGTTTGGCCTCTGTTCAAGTCTCTTTCACTCCAGATGGATTTTTAAGTTCTCAAAAGCAAAGTTGAACTGCCCATTTTCTGAGAGTTGTACACCCCAAGGCTGGTCTGGTTTTCCTCCTGGATGCCAGTCTGTAATGCAACTGTGGTTAAGGCTGCGGTCATTTCTCCTTTAGTCAGGTTGGCATGTCCCAGTCTTTTGGCTTGCCACATCTCTGCCAACTGGTTCCTTGTCAGCGTGCCATAATCCTCTGGTGTCATCCTTGCCTGTTCTCCCTGACTGACTAAGCTAACAAAAAATAAAACTATTTTGATATGAAACTCTGAATGTCCACCGTATGGCTGCTTGAGAGTACAAACATCTACTTTAGTGACCACTATTTACAAACTACAGGAGTTCAATATCCACACCACTGAATCCCAAAGTATGTGATGTGGTGATCTCACCAATGCCAGCCAATATGCGATGTGGATATCCCACCACTGCCCATCAATATGTGATGCCCCACTACTGGACCAGTAATCAAGGAGCCTCAATCCTCACCACTGGCAACAGTGGAAGATGTTCAGTGGGAGGATGACAAGTGCACACACATTACTTCCAGATGCAGCTCTCTGCATCAAGTGCAATTTCCCTTAAAAGCACACAGAGAGCACAGTCAGTCCGGGACTGGTTTCTCACTCTTTCTCCATATCCCCAATAAGACTCTCCACTGGCACAGCTATAGAGTTGAGATCTCAGCTGAGTGACCAAGCTAAGACCTCCAGCACCCTTTCTGTCCAACCAGTGCTTCATGTTCCTGCCCAAGTAGCTGACACACACACTCTTTGACGTTTGATTTACACACACACACACACACACACACACACACACACACACACACACACACACACGCACGCACACACTCACTCACTCACTCCTGAAAAAGGCTGGCACAGGTTTACTAGCTATGTCCCCTTTTCCCCAGACTATAAGGTAGTTATCACTGCCACCAGCCAACTCCTTATCAGCTACTTTAAGGCCCTTAACAAAGAGTGTCCAATCTTACTGTGTAATATTAATATTAACACAAATGGTAGATTGACCAAGAGCAAGGTTATTAGGAGTGGCCCACACAGTGTCACCAAATAAATATGCAAGTACTCTCAAAACTTAAATATCTCTACACAGATCAGCCACAATGAAAGGTTTAAATATATTTAATAATACATAATAAAAGAGTAAGATAATGCTAAATATATATTCACAGTGCCATCAGAGTTCAAAACCACAGGAATATTTAAAACATTGCAGGGCGGTCTCAAATAAATAAAGAAAATATCTAAACTAAGCTCCACTATATTCCCGACTGAATGCAAGAGAATTATACTATCATCTAAGAACTTACTATTAGAGCAAGGCAGATGTGGGTTGAATGGATCTTCTAGTTGTCGTCTGATCCAAAATATAATGCAGAATGCTCTCTCACTAAGAGACTTCTCTAATTAATATCTCAAATACTACTGCTGAGATAACTTCCAGAATGACATCATTTCTTGTCATCCGATTGCTAGTTCACAGTCCAAACAACCATTGATAAAGCTGGCAGTATTTATAGGTTCATAGGTTCATACTAGGCTATCTGCCCTAGGGCATTTATAAGCCTAGCCAGAATGTGTTTGGCTTTCGCCACCCATTTTAAATTTATTTTGCTATGCCCTTTTTCGAGGTTAGTATACTGTGCCTCTGTCTAACAGTGACACAGAAGTGATACCCGGGGTAAACCTACGATCTCACATCCACTCATCAAGATTCCTCTTGAAGAGAGTCAGTGAGGGACTTTGCCTAATTTAGCATCTGCCTGTACAAATATACAGACAAGGGCTTCTTCTCAGATCTCTGGCAGATGCTGGAAGTCATAAAACAATGTCATTCCTTCATACTTTCAAGACTAGTAATTAATTCACCCTAAAGACAATACAGAACATTTCCTAGTATAGAAATTGTGTCTGTTGCTGTATTGAAAACTGAAAGATCTTTTATGGCCTAGCCATAAAGTAATTTCATTTTAGTTGTTTTACTAAAATTTACTAGACTGACGTTAACCTCCTATATCCCATTTTCGACTTTTAAAGCATATACATTTAAACAGTTGCAATATTGCATGTACATTTCTGTTCTTTTCCAGAAGGGCACACTGTGGATCCTTTAAACATCATTTTCCAAATACTTTTTTCAACACACATGTCTGTACAAGCTGTTTGATATACACATGACATACAGTTCTAATACATTTGTAACAAATGCATCTTGTATAAATCATTTCCATTTTCACCAATAACATATAATTATTTACAAAATTCCATCTAGCTGGCCTGGCAGTATCTCCTTTCATTACAGAACGCATCATCATGGACCTCATAAATAAAGACATAAGAGACCTTCAAACCCTGGATCCGACCCAATTTGGCTTTGTCAAGGGTAGAACCTGCCTGGTAAACCTGGTGGATTTCTTCAAAAAATGTGACCAGGGCCATTGACAAGGTCATATATGTGCATACAGCATACCTTGACTTGGCAAAGGCCTTTGACACAATCCCACACTTAGGCATTACTGATAAACTTAGCAAAGTGAATGTAAACCCCTTTGTTGTAAGATGGGTTGCCAACTGGCTCACACACTGGTCACACACTATCAAAGTGGATGACTTCACATCAACCAGCAGAACTGTCACCAGTAGGGTGCCAGAAGGGTCAGTGCTGGGCACCCTACTGGTTGGTATATACTTCTCAGACGTTCAGGCCAAAACTAAGGGATAGTGGCTGGCCAAGTTTGCAGATGACTGCAAACTTGGTGCAATTATTGATTCCCCAAATGATGTCATTATACTTCAAGATGGTCTTATACAGACCAAAATGACTGGTGTCTTAGTCATGGTCTCAAATTGAATGCAAAGAAATGCATCATCATTCCCTTTGGTAAAAACAATGTCCCTTCACACTATCATAGGTTCATAGGTAGGTACTAGGCTATTGGTCCTAGGGCCTATACGAGCCTAGCCAAAAAGGTACCCTGGCTTTTGCCACCCAATAAAATTATTTTCCTGTACCCCTGTCAAGCAGGACCACAGAAGTGATCCCCGGGGTGAATTTCTTATTACCCATCCAATCATATAATTTTTTCTTGAAGAGTGCTAATGAGGAGCTGTGTTTGACATAGATAGGTAGTCTGTTCCAGAGTATGGGAAGTCTCTGGGACAGGAATCTATCCCTCCAGCATGTTCTATTTATTGTGGTGACAAGGTTTAGGTCCCTAGAGTGTGTAGCTTGGAGGGATTGGGATTTCTTTAAGTGGAGCATGTCCAACAGCTCTGGGTTTGACCTAGCTTTGTATGTTAGGCAGAGATCGCCTCTGAGTAGGTGATATGCGACAGAGTAAAGCTGGAGTTTTTTGAGTCAGTCTGCGTAGGGCATCTGTTTGAGGCCAGTAATCCTCTTTGTTACATATTTCTGCAGCCTTTCCAGTTGTTGTAGATGTCTTGTGGGGTACATACCAAAAGGGGTGTTGTACTCTATAGTGGATCTTATGAGTGATGAGTAGGAGAAGAACAGTGACCTCTTTTTTTCTGGATGAGAAAGCTTTTGAGTTGAGGTGTGCCATGTAGAAGGATTTTCTGACCACTGTGGCGATGTGATTATCAAAGGAGAGACTACTGTCCACCTGTGTCCCAAGGTCTCTTATCACACTTTTGGTGTTAAGTAGACTACTGCCTATGTGGTAGTTCATTTGATTATGGCTCCTAGTTTGCAGTCATCTGCAAATTTAGTTAGCCAAAGACCTTCTGTGTTAGTCTATACTTCAGAGAAGTAGATACCAAACAGGAGAGGACCCAGGACTGAACCCTGTGGTACTCCACTCGTCACTGGTCTGAAGATTGATTTGGAGTCTGCTACTATCACAGTGTGGATTCTCTCAGTAAGCCAGTTGGCAACCCATCTTGTGACATGGGGATTTATACCTAGTTTAGTGAGTTTATACCTAGTTTAGTGAGTTTATCTATAATTCCAGAGTGGGGGAGGGTGTCAAACGCCTTGGCGAGATCTAGATAGGCTGTGTGAACCACCTTACCCTCATCTATGGCCTTGGTGACTGCTTCAAAGAAATCTATCTGGTTTAGGAGACATGATCTGCCTTTTACAAACCCGAACTGTGTGGGGTCCTGAGTCTGGAGATCTCTAATGTCTTTGTTTATGAGTTCCATGATGATACGTTCCATGGCCTTGCAGACCAGGCTCATCAGGCTAATGGGGCAGTAGTTCCCGGGGTATTTTGTGGCCCTCCCTTTGTGGAGTGGGATAACCGTTGCGGTGCACCATTCAATGGGCACAAAGCCTGAGGTGAGGTTGTGATTGAACATGGTACTTAGGTGGGGTGCCAGTTCATTCTGTAGTTCATGTAGAAGGCAGCCTGGGATGTTATCAGGTCCTATGGATGCTGTGTTCTTGGCTTTGGAGAGTGAGGTTTTTACCTGTGCAGCCGTGATTACAGGAACTTTGCATTCTTCCATTATAAAGATGGGCCCTTTAGGGGGTGAGAGTGGGGTAAAGTTAGCACTGAACCTATCTGCCAGGGTGTTGGCAATATCAGTTGGTTCTGTATATTTAGTGTCATTGTGCTGTAACTCAGAGCAGATCTGAGTGTTGCCATTGAGATTCTTGACAAAGCTATAGAATGTTTTGTGGCTGTCTTTAGAATCAGTGGCAATTTTGTTTTCATTACTAGCTTTGGAGGATTTTATGAGGGATCTCAGCTTCTTACTGAGGCTGACAGGGAGTTCCTCCAATCGTGGGATTTTACTCTTTTTTTTTTTTGCAACAGTTTCTTTCTTCTGTTGTAGAAGTTGTTTATGGCAGAAGACCACCAGATTGGCTTCCTTTTTTTGGAGGATATCATCTTGGTACTGTTAGGGATAGCACAATCCATGCGCTCGTGTAAGTGCTTATAAAGTGCATTTGTGTAGAATTCAGCAGTCGTACCTCCATTGTCCATCTGCATGGGTGTCGTGAAGTTTACCACTTCTGTCTTAAGAAGCGTGAGCTGGCTTTGGAGAAATTTCTTTACGGTTGTTTTCCTAATAGGGGGGTGGGAGCGGGATGTGGATGTCTAGGGTGATTAGCTTGTGATCGCATCTGACCAACGAGGAGCTGACCTCTGGTGTGGAACACCAGTCGCCCATGTTGGTGATGACCAGGTGTAGGATATTGCTGCCCTTGCTGGGGATGTGGATAAGTTGATCCAAGGTGTTGGAATTGATGAATTCCAGAAAAAGTTCAGCAAAAGAGTTGGTACATGAGTAGTTTTCCCAGTTAATGGTGGGGTAGTTGAAATCACCCATTATTAGGATGTTGGGTTGTACCTTAATATTTTCCAGTGTATCAAGAAAAGAGGAGTGGGAATCCTGGGGCATGGTGGGGGGTCTGTAGCAAGCTACAATCTGGTTTGCGGTTTTGCCCAGAGTTAGTTGAACTTGGATAATCTCGGATGCATTATGCTGAGCAACTAGCTTGAAGATGTGGATATCCTTAATGAATATGGACACGCCTCCACCTTTAGTGTTTCGGTCCAGGTTTGGTGGACGAAAATTGTGGTATGAATTATAGCCTGGTAATGCAGGGGTGCTCTCTGGAGCTTTGGACCAGGTCTCTGTCACTGCACAGATGTCGATGTTCTCCATTTTAAGGAGTGCCTTGAGTGAGTGCATTTTGAGGTTTAGACTTCTTGCATTGAGTAGCATTACCCTCAGGTTTTGCTATCAAATTAACAACAATACCCTGTGTACCTACAAAGTAGTAAGATCTGGGATCACAAGTAGACTGCAACCTTAACTTTGACCAGTATGTGTCTAATGTAGTAAAGAAGGCTTTCTACATAGCACACTTGATTAGCAAAGCCATCGCCTCTAGAGCAAAGGAGGTTATGACCCTGTATACTCGTCACTAATCAGGCCCATAATCTAGTATAACACCCTTTTTGGCATGTACCGTACAAAGCACCTGCAGCAGAGAGACCTCAGAGGTTTTATAACTAAGATTAAGGGACTTCAGCACATGCCTTACACAGATCAACTAAAGTCCTTGTCACTATACTCAATATCATATAGACTTCTTAGGGGAGACTTATGCTTGGTTTACAGAGCAATCTCAGACCCAAACTTAATGATTTGCTGCACATCCATAAATTAAATGGGACTAGAGCTACCCATTTCAGGGACCTAAATATGGCCTGTAACTTGAATAGGATGGGCTGGAGGGACAGATTTGTCTCCCAGCAACTGCCGCATCTTTGGAATAGGCTGCCAGTTCATGTGAAGCAGAGCACCTCTATAACACTGTTCAAAAGGAACCTGGACAAGTGGATCAGGCACCGTAAATTCTTACCAGGGATAGCACCCCCAACCCTCCTAGACATGGGCAATCATTACTAAATACGGTCCTGGATATTGACTAGAGTATCAGTGGTATTACATTAGGATGAAAAGGCTGGGCTTGAAATGACCTCTGGGTCAATAGCCTAGTAACATCCTATGATCCTATGAAAACAGACAGCAGCTGTTCTAATTTAGAAGGATTGGAAGCCATCCCTCCTTAGCTCTGGACTACTGATGTAAATGAGGTAGAATGCATGAAAGATACTGAACATGTAGAAGAAGTTTTAAAACCTTACGAGCACCTACCGGTAGTAGTTCAGTACCCTTTGTCAATTGAGACAGAGAAAGGAATCAAACATGTAATTTCTGCACTATTCCAACAAGGAGTAATTGTCCCAACTCAAAGCCCATGCAATACACATATTACCAATTAAGAAACCAGGAAAAAAAAACACTTACAGATTTGTACAAAATTTAAGAGCAGTTTAATGCAGTAGTAGTACCGACTTTCTGTGTAGTTCGTAACTCTGCCATAATACTAAATTCCATCCCGCTGACTATTGCTACCTTTTCAGTAATAGATATTTCTTAGTCTTTCTTGTCAGTCTGTATACACCCTGATAGTCAGTATCTGTTTACATTTACATATAGAGGAGAGCAGTATACATGGACAAGATTGCCACAGAATATGTAGAACTGCCTACTCTCTTCTCTTGGGAAATGGAAAAAAATAAAATAAAAATCAGACAAAATTGGGTTTCCATATTGCTCTATTTTAATACAGTATGTAGATGATTTGCTTTTAGCCTCAAGTTTTTATCAAAGTTGCACGCAAGATACTATTTTTATTTGTGTTCGAGGTCAATAAAGTAAAATTGAGCTATGGGAATCACAGATTCAGTACTTAAGGCATCTTATTTCAAAGGGCTGTAGACAAATTTTACCCTCACAAACTACTTCTATTCAAGCTGCACCATGCCCATAGCATTAAAACAACTACAGGCTTATTTAGGCTGACAGGTTACTGCCGACAGTGAATTTATAATTATGCAGAAGTAATACGACCATTATTAAAATTATTAAAGAAAGATACTCCTAAACTTTTGCCTTGTCAAGGACACCATGAGCAAGTTCAATTAAAGACTTTATTTTCACACCCTTCTGCACTTGGATTGCCAGATTATTCTAAAATATTTTTTCTGTTTTGTTATGAAAGGAATAAAGTAGCAATGCACCATCATGCCTGGATGCAGCTGTGTGATTTCACGGAGCCCTTTAAGGTGTCATTTGTTAACACCCCATTTGATGGTTCATCGCTGTTCGGACCATCTGTTAAGGACACCATGACCCAGTGCGAGCAAGAAGGAAAGACTTTGTCTACTGTAGGGATTAAGTTTTCTGTCCTCCAATGAACCTACTCTAGGAATCAAAGGGGTGCTACGAAAACTTGGTTTCGTAAGTCTCAAGGTTCCTTGCCTGACCAAAGCAGAGTTCTCCTCCAGAGGCAGAGGAGGAGCCTATAATGGGAAATGCTGCCCTAGAGGTATTTGGGGCCTGCAGAACCAGGGCTCTAGGGAATCTTTTCCTGACAAGCCTTTTCAGCACTCCTGAAGTGCTGCCCAACTATCCTACTGTGGAGGCAGTCAGGGGTAGTTTTTCTGTGCACTCAAGTGCCTAGGCCCAAATCATGTCAAACACTGGCTACTACATTCCCTTTTCCCTTCCTACTCCAAATGTACTGAAAACACTCCCCAACATTCCACCCAGTCAGAGGGAGTTGGCAGTGGCCAAAATTGCTGCTTTGCTGCAGAAAAAGTCAATCAAGAGGTACCAACTAATCAGAAAGGGTCCAGAACTTACTCCCATTTCTTTTTGGTGCCAAAGAAAACAAGGGACCTGTGGTCCGTTCTGGATCTAAGTAATCTCAATTTGTTTGTGAAGAAGACTAAGTTCAGATGGTGACGGTGCAGTCCATACTCCCTTTGCTGAGGTAGGATGATTGGATGTGCTCGGTGGATTTCAAGGATGCATCCTATCACATAAAAATGGACAAGCGCTTCAGAAGTCATCTGTGCTTCCATGTGGGAGCCAGTCATTTCCAGTTTCGAGCCCTGCCCTTTGATCTCACCACAGCCCCCCCCCCCCGGGTGTTTACCAAGTGCATGGCAGAAGTTGCATGGGTTTCAGGTATTCCCATATCTGGACGATTGGCTCCTGACTGCCCCCACTTAGTCAAGGTTTGTCAGGCCAGGGAGTACCTTTACCAGTTGTCTCATTTTGTAAGCATCACCATAAATATGGGGAAGTCACAGCCAATGCTGGTTCAGAACCTAGAGTTAATTTGGGTATATCTGAACATTTCTACTCAAATAGCTGCCTTGCCCTAACATTGCAGTGACACTTTGAAGTCCCAAGTTCAGCATAACCTGCTTTCTGCATGTCCTACAGCCATATTGATTCTACGGGTTCTGCGATCTATGACTGCTGCCATTCTTTTGGTTCTGCTAGCAAGTACTATATGCGCATTCTCCAATGGACACTGTTTGTTGAGTGGTCCATTCTACATCGTCCCCTGTCTGCTCCTATCAGGTTGACAAACATTTGGAAGCCCACCTAAGGTGGTGGATTCAAGTAGATCTGACTATAGGCAGACCATTCATTCATTCTTCCCTTACCCTCAGCCACTGTGACCACGGACGCTTCACATTTAGGGTGGGGGGGCATTTCCAGGGGGAGATGGTCCAAGGCACATGGACTCAGAGACCAGTCTGCATATCAACTTCTTGGAGATGAGAGCAGTTCTTCTGTTGTGCAAGCCTTTCAGGATGTCCTCCCTTCAGGGACTATTGCTATTCACACTGACAACAGGTGTGTTGTCTGGTACATCAACAAGCAAGGAGGAACCCATTCATACCCTCTCTGCAGAGAGACCATAATGGTCTTGGAATGGGTGATCTGTTCAAACCGCTTTCTTCTTGTAACACATGTAGTGAGGAAATCCAGCATGTTAGCGGACAGGCTCAACACGTGTATCCTAAAGCCTCACAAGTGGTCCCTCAAGCAGTCAGTGGCGAAAGCGATATTCGACCATCGGGGTCTTCCCTACTGCGACTTCTTTGCATCCCCTTACAACAACAAATGCAGCAGTAGTTTGTCAGATTCCCTCTTCACTGAGATCCCAGAGGGATTGGCCCCTGGAACTCCTCAATGCCTATCCTCCTCTTCCTTTGATCCCAAGATTTCTTCAGAAAGCCAAACGGTTGAAGAGCTTAGTAATCCTTATTGCCCCCCTTCTGGCCTCATCAGCCATGGTTCCCATTCTGGTCTCATCTCAGACATCCTACTTGGATGGTGGAATCCAAATCGGACCTCCTTTCTCACCCGATGTTAGGACACCCCCCCGATCTCCACACACTCAACTTGACCGCATAGTTTCTCTAGTTCCTGTGATTGCAAGAGGTCCCAGATTTTCTTCTCCGAGTAAAGCCATACTTTTGGCCTCTCAGAAACAATCTACTAAGAAGGTATACAACAGTAAGTGGAAGAGGTTTTCCGTTTGGGCAGTCAACAGTAACACTGATCCATTCTCATCTCCAATTCCCTCTATTCCACTATTCCTGGAATCTTTCTATAAGCAAGGTTCTAGTTTTCCTACCATTAAACTTCAGTTAGCGGCTATTTCCAACTTTCATTCAGGATTGCCTTCAGGATCTGTTGTTTCAGCTTGGTTATGTAAATCCTTCATGAAAAGGGTTTTTCTTTTGAGGCCTCCTATTAAAGATCGTATGCCTCCATGGGATCTCACTCTGGTTCTGCAAGCCTTAACCCGGAATCCCTTTGAGCTGATTAAGGATTGTGACTTGAAGTTTTTGTCTTGGAAATCCACTTTTCTTGTTACCATCACGTCAGCAAATAGTCTTCCGAGTTGCAAGCACTTTCTTCCAAACATCAACCAAGGCACTAATAAGGACCACCAGAACTGCAAATAGCACACAGATATGTTTATTCCACCACAGAGGCTCCAAACCACATAAACGCTGTTCCAAAAGTTACGTTTTCGACTTGAAAATGACTTCAGATAAAGAGCATGTACAAATGAACCTCTTAAATACCAACTTCAATTAAAAACCCTCCAATCAAAAAACATTCTTAAGTAATTGATTTAACAAAAATTTAAAAGCCATACACTATAAAGCCATACATTGTAAAACATAAAATTGTCTGAATATAAAAGTACACATACAAATCTCATTACTCGTTTATTCAAAATATATATAAATGTGTATACACAAATAAATGATTTGGTTTATTTAAATAATATATATTAAGTTCTTAAAACCATTAAAACTGACTAGACTAATGCTTTAACTTCACCTACTGGCTAAAAGGAATAGGACAATTTAAAGTGTAAAGTTTGTCTGCTCTTATTTTTAGTACTGGAGCTATTGACACAGTTTTGGCACCATTGGATTTATTTTATTTTTCCAAATATCCTTACATCATTTTCTACAAGGATAGGGTGTCTCTCCATACTGATTCTTCTTTCATGACAAAGCTGGCTACATCTTCCAATATTAACCAATGTATTCAATTACTGGTGTTCTTCCCAGCTACTGTAACAAAGGAGAATACCTTCTACATTCCTTGGATGTCCACAAGCAGCTTCGGTTCTACCTCCACAGGACAAAGCAGTTCAGGAATTCTGAACAGTTATTTGTTTCTTTTTCCCCTAATCATAGGGGTCAAGCTGATTGCAAAGTGGATTACTAACTGTATTGCCTTCTTTTATGAAAAGAATGGTTGGCATTTGCCAGGTCCTCCAAAAGCTCATTCGACAAGATCTGTTGCTGCGTCTGCTGCTTTTTTCTGCTAGGATCCCCATTGATGACATCTGTGCTGCAGCTACTTGGTCTATCACACCTTCGTGTCCCACTATAAATTGGGTGTCGTGTCCAGGAGCATTATGTCCTTTGGTGCTCTGGCATATCCTTCATTGAGGCAGCCCAAGAAATTATGTATTTAGGGAGTCTGACCCATATGTGAAGCAGAATGAGTAGGACAACATCAGATTTATACGTACCATAACTTGGTGTCTGTGTTATCCTCTTCTCATTCTGCTTCACCTTCCAGTCAACCATTCCCCTCCTTTTGGATATGCTTTTAAAGATCTAGATGGTCTTTGTTGGAACCCTGGTTCCAGGTTTAGCTCCTGGTTATCTTTCCTTTCTTCCTTGGGTTTGGGGACAGCAAACTCTATCTGAGGAGGTTTGGCAAGATGTAGAGGATTATGGGTAAGGGAGGAGTTTGAGCCTGGAAGTTCAAATCTGTGGGAGGTGGCCGAGCCAGATCCGAGGTTCAGATGCGAGACCCATACATGAAGCAAAATGAGAAGAGGACAACGCAGATACCACTTTATTGTAAATACATTACTAATAATTAAAGAGACTGCATTTAAAGGACTTGCATACGCGGAATTTGGTGATGGTGTTATTTCTGAATCAGGAATTATACCTGTTTATGGGGCAGTAAAATCAATATGGGAATTGAGAAAACTGTCTATGCCCATTACAGACATTAAGCAGTGGTACTTTTGAATCAGTAAGTCAGATTACAGTTGAAATGACTGCCATGCACAGTGCGATATTGCAAAACAGAATGGTACTTGACTTTTTACCCTTGCTTCCTAGGGTGGTGCTTATGCTCTCATCTAGATGAAGTGCTGCTTGTTTATCCTAGATAATACAGATGCCATTTTTAGTCACCTAGAAATTGTACAGAAGGTTGCAAAATTGTCTTGCGTGAAATAAGCAACAGTTCTCAGTGGACATGGTTAACCAACTTGTTTTTTCTGGTTGGGAAGGAAGTATTTTCATTTTTTTATGATCATGGCTATTATAATCATGCTTTTAGGAATAATTTTATTTATGTACAAAATGTTGATTATGAAAGTTTTAGAAGCCAAACAAAGTGAGCAGAATCATTGTCAGTGAACACAGTAGGAAGAAGTTATAGTGAAGAAAGCAATACAGAAAATGTGTTGCAAGATTTTAGTAGGCTGTATGACAAACATTTTGAGGGGAATGTATAACTGAACACTATTCAAACTTTTTATTCCATCAAGACATAGACATATTTTTATTTCTAATCAAAACCTGTTTGCAAAGCATCTGTTTAAGCATTGTGCATGCAAGTACAATAGGAAGTGAAAAAGTGTCCACCCATTTGAAAACTTCTTGATATTGTCCAGTAATAAAGAAATACGTGTGACATCAGGGATTGTGAAGACAGAAGTGTAAAATAAGGGAAAATGTTTATTGAATTTCTGTTTTCAAGATGGATTCCTCATAGTTTGTCTATTTTTGATGATATGTTGCATGACAACATGAAAAGTGCCAGCATAGCTAATGCCAGTGTAGAAAGTTCTAATATGGAACATGGAACCAATGCCCAATATGGAAAATCACAGATAAATGGTCGGCAGATTATTAGTTAGCAAAAATGATGCAAAGTTGTTCATTTTTAATTGGTCATTGACTATAATTTAGTAGATAAATATTATTAAGTTTAAAAGTTAAACAAATATAAAAGAAGTAATGTTCTTGTTTTCTGGGAGACAAGATCTTGATTGCTTTGTCTCTCATGTACATGCATTTTGTACAATAAATGAAATGTAGTCTCTGCTGAACTTGTGCTTTCTGAAGTCATCTTGTACCACAAAAGATGTAAACATTGGCATCCAGAATAACTTATTTTCAGAAGACAGTCTAGCCACTGGTTTGATGGAGTTACTACTCCACAAGAGGATGTGCCCTGGGCTAAGGTATCTATGGTGACATTTAAATACCCTGTAAGTGTGAACTACCATAAGTAAGTGCTGAAAAATTGCTAGCCCACTGGCACACATATCACTTCCCAGAAGATGGGATAGGAGAGCATGCCTTACTACATATATTTGAACTATAGTATAGCCTGATTTTTCAGCCTCACTGTGAGAGGCCCTGGCTTCACAGAGTTCCCCAGAGCTTATGGAACTAGAAGTACTACCCTCAGTTCTAAGAAACTGATGTGCATTTGCTTCTGAAAACTGTCCACATTTCCTGAGGCAGAACTGCCTTAAAATGAACTTACAGATCAGCCAGTGATACATATGTAGTGGGGATTGGATCAAAACTGTTTAACAAAGGGGGAACCCACCTTCTAGTTTCAAAAGCAAGGGGGCAGTGACATGGATCCAAGACCAGGAGAAAATCCATAAGGAACTGTGGTCTCTGCATTCACTGACTCTGTGGTATGCACTGGAGCACCTTCATATGGGGAGTTGTAGTAGGGGCAGTGAGCGCCATAGATGTCATCAACCCCAGCAGAAGCATATAGGCTATGACATCTTTGCACTACTGCCCCTGACAGTCAACTCTGCGTTCCCTCTCTTGGGGAAAAGAAGGTATGACACTGAAGTTTATTCATAACTTTTGTAGTGAGGTGAGGAAAGTACTTTGATTTAGAAACAAGGAGGATTTCTTCCGTTTTTTTAGTTGCCTCTTTGAGTATCAACATGTCAAAGACAAGGATAAGGCCACTGACAGTAAGCCATAAAGGGGTGGCCACCATCAACCCTTTGTTTAGGTTTAGAAGTACTAGCAGGCTATTTTGATAAAGGGCTTCTGTCAGCATCTTCAGCAATTGGGACTGTGAAAGCAGAGGAAAGACCAGAATGGAGAGTGGAGCATTATAAAGGATCAGGATTTATCATGCACTATTGCAAATAATAAATTAAAAAATATCAGCACAGGCAGAAAAACTTAGAAGATACACAGATAAATATAAAGGAAAAGTACAAAATAAGCAATTTATTGATGACCCAAAAATGTTTTATAGAGAATTGGGAAACAAGGTAAAAAGAATTGAAAGGCCACCAAAAAAAAAGAAGAAATAGATACATTTTGGAGAAGTATTTATGAAAATCCTGTGGAACACACCAAAGATGCTAAATGGATAGAAAAGTAAAAGAAAGAATAAGAAGTTTAAATGTAAAGGATATGAAATGGGATGAAGTAACGACTAGAGAGATTGAAACAAAGTTAAGAAAAGCCTCTAATTGGAAAACCCCAGGCCCAGCTGCAGTGCCTAACTTATGGCTAAAAGTATTAACATCTTTGCATGAAGATTTAGCCACAAGTAAGAACTGTTTTTATATGCAGACTCCAAACAGACACCAGCCTGGCTAACAACTGGAAAAGCAATGCTCCTACTTAACTGAATCTACAAGCTACCCAAAAAATTATAGATCAATAACGTGCCTTCCGATAACATATAAACTATACACTGGAATTGATGCCGACAGGGTTTATAGTTATTTAGAAGAAAGCTCAATAATGGTAATAGAACAAAAGGGTAATAAAAGAAAGTTATATGGAACAAAGGATCATTTGTTATTAAATAAAGTCATAGTGGAGAACTGTAAAAAGGGGAAGAATTTAAGCTTGGCATGGTTAGACTACAAAAAAGCATTTGACAGTATCCCAAATTCATGGATAAAAGAGTGCTTAAAAATCCATAAGATGCACCCTACACTGATAAACTACATCACAACGACCATGAAACGATGGAAAACCACTTTGCAGTTAAGCCACGATAAAAGACAAATTATTATTTCAGAGATATAAAAATTCAAAGGTGGATATTCCGGGTCTATGTTATATATTCAAAGTTTCAAAACTTCGAACCTGATATGTTTGCCAACATATGAGCAAAGTCTGAAACATCAAAAATATAATAAAACATTTTTAAAAAAATTACCTCAATGCTCAGTGCAGGGGGGCAAGCCCACCTGCACCCCCACACCCCCCTACTTAAATATACCAACTCTGAGATCGCACTTCAGTGCAGAAAAGGGAAGTTTTCCCATTCTGCGCCATACGGAACCATTGCTTTTCACCTTCAAATTTTTTAAAGTTCGATCATATGGTGTCAACCACATGACATTCGAACTTTAAAACGTTTGAATAATTAATAGGGACCCAGTATTCTGTCACCACTGCTATTCTGTCTTGCCCTTAACCCATTAAGCTGTCTGCTTAACAGATTAGGTCATGGCTATAATTTGGCTCCCAGAAAGCAACAAAATGTAAAGACTTCTTATCTTCTCTTTGTCAATGATTTAAAACTCTATAGCTTATTAGATGAGGAACTGAAAGCATAACTGCAAGTAGTCAAAACTTTTTCAGATGATGTAAGAATGCAACATACCCCTTAGAGTTGACCTAGTAGTCAGGGACTTAGGGACACACATAGGTAGTAATCTAGCCTTTGATCATCACATGTCTACAGTGGTGAGGAATAATTCTATGTTGCTCAACTTATAAACAAAGGTATGGCATCTAAGTCCAAGGAAGTCATTGTTTTACTGTATTTGGCATTCATCAGACCTATCGTTGAGTACAGTGCCCCCACTAACCAGGCATATCCAACAACTGGAACTCCCAAAGAGGTTCCTCACTAAAAGAATACAAGGTATAAGTAAAATGATCTATGCAGACCATCGTAAGGCCCAATCCCTGTATTCTATCTCCCACAGGCTTGTGAATGGAGATCTATGCCTGGTATACAGGGCATTGTCACACCCCACTCTGATGGACTTCCTGCATATCCACAAAACAAACAGCACCAGAATTACCTGTTCCAAAGACTTAAACCTTGCCTGTGTTATAAATAGGACCTGCTGTTGAGATAGGTATGTATCCCAGAGACTAACCTGTCAATGACGGTGCTCCCAATCCATGTGAATCAGAGTTCCTCCCTAACCCAATTCAAGTGCAACTTGGACAATTGGATGGGAAACCAGAAATTCATCCCTGGTTTGGTACCCATGTCTCTAATGGGCACAGGTAACCTGTAAATGGTTCATCTCCCAGGCCCACACTTATCAAGGGTAACAGAACTTGTAAGACGTTTGGGGTGCATACATAGGCTTAAAAAGGCCCTTGTGGTCCTTAGGTTCATAGGTGTTTAGAAGCCTATGTCATCTGGTCTTGATCAATGTGCAAAAGCAACCTTTAAAGCAGGAAAGAAATGTCAGTTTGGGACAAGAATGTGATCTAAAAGAACTTGAGCAAGGCAGAGTGGGTAAATATTTGGGACTGATGAAAGATCAATAATAAAACATGAAAAAATGTGAATAGAACTCATTAACATTGACATCTAGAAACAAAATTCAAGGTATAAACCAATTTGCTCTTCCTTTCCTAACTTAGTTTTGGAGTGACTTGACTGGCCTCAAAAAGGTGTTGGATAGATTAGACAGGTAAACAAGAAGGATGATTCATGCTCATCAAATTATTTATAAAAATCAGCACATACCATGATTATATATTCCCCATTTCGAAGGAGGTATGGGCCTCCTTGAAACTGATTACATATATAGGTCTACAATCTTGGGACTGTTCACATATCTGCTGACCTCACAAGAGCCAAACATACTGAAAGTTTTGAAGCATGAGGAGAATAAATCTAAAATGACTTCCCTTTTTAGTCTAGCAGAAGCATATCTGTGTCAGCCGGGAATGGAACTCAAACCACAAGTAGATAAATATCAGGCAGCAACTAAATGTGCCAAAAAACAAAAAAAAAGAATATAAGGTGAAGATCAGATGAGAAGGCAAGAAATGTGGAAAATACATAAATTTAGTTGCAGGTATAAAAAACTCCCGGAACAACCTCATGGTGATCAGAACAACCTCATGGTGATCAAGGTTGAACACAAGAGAATGGTTGAGAGGCAAACTCAAACCAAAGGATGAAAGGTTAATATTGGCGGCCCAAGATAGTGAACTACGTACTTGTTGGTTTACAGGGTCCGTTGAACATGTGGGAGAAACGGACAAATGCAGGTTTTGTAGAACAGAATTGGAAACAGTTGACACCTTGTTGCTGGTTGTGACGTACTAAAGGCAGAAGGACTGTATACTAAAAGGCATAATAATGTGGCAAGACTATTGCACTGGAGATTCTGCAAACATTACAATATTGAAGTAGCTAAAAAAACACTGGAAACATGAGCCACAAAGCATCATAGAAAATGATGGTCTACATCACATGGGATCACCCATTACCAACAGTTCAAAAGATGGATGCGAGAAATCCAGATAGAGTGGTCCACGAAAAGAAGACAAAAGTAGCATTGATCATTGAAATTGCTTCACCCAGTGACTACAGTGTCTTGCATACAGAGGGACACAAAGTCATAAAATATCAAGATTTGCAGGCAGAAATGAGAGCAATGTGGAAGAACCCAGACAGTTCCAATAGTAGTAGGAGCAATGGGTCTTATAAAAAAGAATCTAAAAACGTATTTAGATATGTTACCGATACATGTAACTCTGTATAAACTGCAGGAGGAGTCATTACTGGGAACATTGTGGAACATTGCGGGTGCTGCAAACAGCACTTTTGACTAACATCAAAGATTGAAACAATACTAATTTCATGAACTTTAATCATACTTTGACTTAGGAATGGACTCCATTCCCTTCATGGTATTAGAAACCCAATAAATTTGGAGAAATTAAAAAAAGAGAGTGACGCACCCTGTAGTGGAAATAAGTCCCCTTTGACAACATTTAGAAGCATCGTATGGGGTCACATACATTAATTATTCCTTCATGTTGACGGATAATAGTGTAAAACCGCAAATATAGGTTATTGTAGTTGATGTTGCTGAGTCGAGTTCCATATTAGCCAAATGCTTCTGCCAGCTTTCTTTGCATGATGAAAAGATCTCTATTCCCTTTTTGGTCTTGATTTCATCCCTGTCCCTCTTGCCTCTTACTTTCCACCATACAAGCTCATTCATTCGTTCATCTTGTGCTGCAGCATCCTGCCATAACCCTTTTAAGAGGTGAGTCCTCTATGTACAGTTAAGATGCCTCTTCTGCAGCTACCATTTGTAAGGTACCCTCTCTGCAAAGTGAGAAGTGGAGAAGGGGATGTCATACTGTGGTAATAATTAAACTTGAAAGGGGAAAACTGTCATGTTCCAAGAGGGCTGAGTGTACCCTCATGCATGTCACACAGTGATGTGATGATTATGCATCTGCTCCAGCACTCTTTTGCTGCTAGACTGTATCTCAATTGCATATCAGAAAACTACACATTATCCCAAAGAAGTAAGACTGACATTAGCTCCAACCCCCCCCATTGACATGCTCTGACCTTATAGCTTCCACGTTGCTGGTCTTTCTCATTTACACTACTTCCCCGGTCCTTAATGAGCACTACCTGTATATCCCCATTTGTAAGCGAAAACTTTGTGAGAGGAATACCTTAGAACTTCAAAGCATCTTGTCTTTGCGGATTGCAGACTGGGACAAGTCTGGAAACTGGTTTCTGATGGGCAGTCCTTTGCAGGTGATTTCTGGGGATGGTAGGCAACACTGCCAGATGCTTGGCGTGACACCTGTAAGTACATGGAGATTGTCTCCTCCCAAGGGCTTCAGCTGCTCTGCTGAATAAAGAACTGCAAAAGGAGAATTGTACACACCCTGCACATCTGACAAGGCTTTACACTCTGATGACTTTCAAAGAAAGCTTTTCATGAATGTGAGCTCCAGGATGGGCCTGATGGAGCTCCTAAAGAGAGAAGGAACATAACCAGGCTGTCTTCTGTAGGCATATGCCTACAGTTGCAGCTCTTGCCACAGTGTCAGTGGTAGCAGAGATGCAGTGGGCTGTATGAAATACCACTGATGAAGTTCTAGTGAGAGTTTTACCATGATGATAGCAAAAACATTCTAGCAAAAAGACACTGCGAGTTTGCCTAATCTGTTTTGAATACTTTGCTTGATCAGAACAGTTATGTCTCCCCCTTTGCCACTCCTTTCAAATATTTCTTGATCTCCGAGTCATAACGCCCAGAGATCATTAGCAAAGTTTGGTCAACTAAAGGTGTTAGGAACCAGGGCACCTGGGACAGATAATTGGGAGAAGGATAGATTCATAGTGGCAGAAAATTAATCTCTTGACTGATCTGTTCAAGGATTTTAACTCATTAACTGCTAAGAGAGTAGTCAGATGTTGGGGTCCATGGGCCTTGTGCCGAACCAAAGAAATGTAGAATCAGTCATAAGATGCTTAGAGCATCATTTCTTATAAAGGTTGTCAGCATTATTCCAGGGGAGAAAGTCTAGAATCTGGTCACTTTGAAATTGCTGAAGTGGAATTCCTAAGAACTTCTTTCAACAGGAGTTGATATAAAACTTCTCTTTCTTCTTCCCCGTCAGAAGTTCAAGGCGTGGCTGGCAGGTCCTTGCTAGACTTCATTGAACATAAGGTCTCACTGAAGGCGGAGTCATGTTAGGAGAGACACTATCAGATGACAACTCCTTATTACAGTACCTCATGGTAATGACTACAGCCAACTCATAGGGGTAAAAATATGAATTGCATTTAACTCTTAATATAGTATATTACTTTGTGCAATTGCATTACATTGAAAGGAAGCTTCTTTCATTTAAAAGGCCACCATTATATCAAGTGATTTTTCATCCTGCAGTGATGAGTGTTACTGGGGCTGGTTTTAAGCTTCACTGGCATGGACATGCCAATGTACATGACTATACTTTTGTAGTATATTAAGTGTGCATGATGCCTCTTTTAGTGTGGTATCAGGTAGAGGAAGTAAGTTATATACTTTTAACACGTAGAATGACTATATTTTATTATAAAGTTAATATAATATGTCCAAAAAACTGTATATTTACAGTAGTAATGTTTTAAGAAGGAAAATGTATTGTGTTTTGCTGCTTAGATGTCTGAAAAGGGTCTATATTAGATAAAAGAAAGTTTAAACGAACGTTGCAATGATCGAAAATCCAGGACCTCAATATGGTTTTTGTGACATCGTGGTACAGTGAAGATCGGAATATTTGCCCTTTCCTCACTGTAATGCGATCTTGAGTTGGAATATATATTTAGCGGGGGGTGCGAGTTTGAGGTTTGGGATTTTCGATCATTGCAGCGTTCGTTTAGATAAACTTTCATTTATCTAATATAGACCCTATGAAGGTATAGGAACTGTTCATTTTAAATCAGATACCTGATGACCTGGGAGAAGCAGAATAATTTCCTGCTGCTGCAGGAGTACATTGTTCAGATATAAAATGACACCATCACTTATCGTTGAAGAATAAAAGTAACAAAAGTAAAACAAAATCCTCCATGTACCCCCATGTGGAGTGGACTTTGCCCCACCACATGTTCATTACTTATATAGACTGACTGCACGGCTGCAGAGCTGCAGAAAAAGGGACAAACAACAATAAAATGAAAAGAATCACACTTCTATCTGTAGCAGTTAACTGCAAATAAGAGAATATTTTAACTCCAGCCACACTTCCAGAAAGCCATATCTCAAAATTCAGTTCCCAACTCCCCTAAACTAGTGAGCAAAGAGGCTACACACAATGAATGGAATTGCTGCAGATGTTACACTAACAGTAGCAGCAGTTGCTGCTACTGACATTTGATGGATGTGATGAGATAAGTAAGGATTTGACAGTAACGACTGTGGGGAATCAAAATGCTTCCTTTTAAACTGTTGGGTGGCTGTCTTGATTTCTTTTTCAGTGTGGCTGCTAGACTTAATGACTGTAACAGATTTTACCTCCTACTTGGCACGAAATGTAGTTCAGTGGGATGTAAAATGTTTTTGCTGAATTTTTTATTTTTCCTATTTGTTAACAGGGTATGCTCCTTTTTAGGGGACACAAGCACTTTCCTAGTGGCTTCTTTAGAGTCACACAGTTGGTAAATGGAGGTGGAAGGAATCAACACTCCTTATCCTTATTTACCTCAGAGGCTTTACTTCAGAAGAAAGTAGAATCGAGGGGGCCCCTGTCTGCAATCTTCCAGAGAGCTTGACCTGTGCCCTTTTTATAGTGGAGGTGCAGGAAAAAGTGTCATTTTGCTCAGGATTACGTAAATGAATTCCATTATGTGAAGAAGCATACCAGAAGAGTTGATGCCAGTGTATGAGAGGCCTGTAGCAGGCACATCTGAGCATCAAGTTCTACTTTTGAGCACAAACTCATCTCCAGTTCACCATTGAAAAGGTTCTAAAATCGACTGCTGAAATTGAAGATTCTGGCATGTGTGAGAAGGTTAGTAAGGATACTGATTAGTATGCTAGTCTCACTCCATAGGAAAGGCCCATTAGTCTGTCCTTGCACTGTGTACCCTCCATATATGCGAAGATGCCTTAGGCTTCTCTTAGCTGCACCTTTAAATCAATAGGTTGAAATAGGTTTCAAAGGTTTGGCGGAGGCTTAAGCAGAAGGTATAGCTTCAGTAATGGTTTTTGTTAATGATTTGATGATCACAGGAAGACTAGGATGGTTTATTATTTTTTTTAAGGCATTGAATGAATACGTCATTCTGTGAAAAAATGGAATGATATATGGACTGCAGAAGTGTCTGGAATGAACTGAGGTGTCTGGGACTAGGTGCTGTTGTAGCTGGAACAGGGATATCCAGGCATGTTTTAAGGAGTTGCTTTGTCCCAAGTGCTGGAGGTCAAGATCAGAAGTCTGAACTGTCTTCTGACAGGGAACTTGGAGTATCCAGAGGTCTATTCATTGTGAATGGCCTGCTAGAATACAGTACCCTACTCCAAATTTGGGAGTAAAATAAAACTGAGTGAACAGTTTGCAGCTGTTGGTGATTACTTTTTGTTTGGGAGACACCGGCCACAGTTTTTGAACAAAGCTTATAGCCGAGATTATAAAACATTAGGTTAGTGCTAGTGTTGTAGGCCTCACTTCACAGCCATGTTCAGTGATAGTCTCAACTAAAATTGTATTGAACCTTCCAAGACTTCATGTGAGCCAGTTTGCGTTGCATTTGGATGTTTGCAATGAGCAGTAAAAACTCAGATCTAACTAGAAAGAGGGTACATTTAATAATACACCTCTGGTGTACTTAATTAATGCTAGCCTGGACCAATAGAAAGAAAATGACCAAAACTGGACATGTTATCATGCTTAATAGAAAAAGCTTACTTTTCTGTGAATATTTCAAAATGATTGAATTGTCAACCTGAGATTTATACCATACAAGACAGCACCTGACTTTTGATAATTATTTACTTGTAGAGTTCACAGTGATTCTTCTTAGTGCCATTTATGAACAAAGCATGTTTAACTGCTACACCGTCTGTGAGCTGTGTAATTTCAGTGCTCAAGCCATGTGTATGTGAAGGTATCCTGATGTAAACGAAGGACATCATGCATGCAGAGTAAGAAAACTCTGTAGCAAAGGGCTCCTGTTTTAGTCTGCTTACTTTCTGACCACAACACGGTTTACTGTCTGCATTTTGATGAAGAAGCATTGATTTGAGGTATTTTTGTTTTATTTATTTTAGTAAGCTGTATGGTGACCAGGCCAGTTTTTTTGAAGCAGAAAAAGTACCCAGAATTAAACACAAGAAAAAAGGAACAGTCTCCATGGTGAACAATGGTAGTGGCCTGCATGGCTCACAGGTAATGAACTTCTGCATTGTTGCATGATTTTTTTTACCACTGTAAATTTATCTTGGAACAAAAATAATATGTTGTTGGGATTCCTTCTGCCGTCCTTAGCCTGGCTGCATTTTCTCTCTTGCTGTGCCCCCCCCCTCCCCATTGCATCACTTGGGGTGGGATTCATTTTCTTCTCATACATATGCATGCCATTGACTCAAGCACCAAACCAAGAGAGAGTGCCTACCCCATGTAGTACTTTTTTTTGTCTGATGTTTGCACAGCTTGTGGTTCAAGCGTAATATATTCATATAAAAGTTTCTGCATTTGATTCTTAGGAATTTCAAACCTACTTGCTGTTTTGCGGCTGCACATACATGAGCCGTATACACAGTGGCATAGTGCCTTTATTGCCTCTCTGAAAAGCAGTGTACCGACCACTTCCATAAGGGCATTGCTACAGCCATATCACCTAGGAATGGAAGAAAAAGATGTTAAAAGCATACCTATCTGTACTGAATAAATGGCAGTTGCTGCATCCATTGGTATAATGTGATAAAGTTGTATGACCCAGGTGAACCTAGTTTGATCCGCAGCTTGTGTGTGTGTTGGAGCTGGCATGGAGGAGATAGGCATGCCCGTTGTGGAAGGGATGGTTGGTATCCTGGTAATAAAAGTATATGATGTATACCATAGCCTGTCCCTTGGTGGATGACAAGTAATCCATGCCACTGTGGGAACCAATGTGCCTCCTTTTGTGAGTGCATACACCCATGCACCAGTGACAAGGGCTACGACATACATAGTTTGGTGAGTGAATGTACATACCAAGGGTGGGGGTAGAGTATGTATCATACGCTTTCATTACTAGGATCCCAGTGAAGGCACAAACCACACCCATAGCTTCCTAAATGACAGCCCCCCCCCCCCCCATTGTGGACACCTAGTATGATGGAACAATCAGCTGTAGTGCAAGCAAGGGAGAGTTGATGTTCAGCATGTATGTGGAGAAAAAGCACATTGGGTAAAAAAGGCAGTGACAGTTGATAGTGTTGAGGGCAGGAATTACCAGGAGAGTTCATTATGTGATTCCAAGCCATTGCCAGAGCATCAGGAGATGATGTAGGAACACACTTATTTCTAGGTATGTCTGCCCTTGAGGTAGGTTCATAGAACCTTTTTGTTGTCAACCTATCCTTGACTAAAATGGGGTAAAGCTCACATCCATTGTCAACCAACAGGATGCATGTGGGTGGTGTGCTTCAGCAGCCAACTTGAGGGGATGCGTCCCAGAGTTTCTTGATTGTCTCTCGAATGGTTGATTGACTTGAGCATCCTTTCTGCCAGTCTGTACTCCTGGAGTGCCTTTTATGTCTCCCGGTTTAATTTCTCAGAGTCTTTTTGAGTTTTAATACCATGACTGGAAAGGACCCCATTCCTAAGTCTCAGGGTAAGATTAAAGTTTGCGGAATTATTATTGTTTCATTCTTTGATAATAGCTGGAATTACTGTTTGGAGCACCTGCAGTGTACTGAGAATTGTCTCCATCTGTAATTCACACAGAGTTACATGTACTGGTAAATTCTTTTTATTAGACCTGTTGCTCCTACTACTATTGGAACTGCCTGGGTATCTTTCCCTGATATTGTTGTTTCTGCTTGCAAATTCTGGTATTTACTGACTTTGTACCTCTGTACATAAGGCACTGTAATTACTGGGTGTTACAATTTTTGTGATCAATGCTACTCTGTCTTTTTTCCTAGACTTTTATATCTGGTTTTCTTACATCTATTATTTGAATTGATGGCAATGGGTGATTCCAGGTAATACAAACTATATAATTCTATGTAATGCTCTCTGGTTTATGTTTCTAGAGTTTTTCATCTACTTCAATATTGTAGTGTTTGCACATTTCCCAGTGCAGCAGTCTTGCCATATTGTTGTGCTTTTCAGTGTACATGGCCTCTGCTGCAAATGTATCACACCCAGCAATAAAAAGTGCTACTGTTTCCATTTTTTTTACAAACCTGCATTTATTATGAGCTGGTAACAGGCTGCTTCCTATAATCCAAGGTACAATATTTGATTCTTCCTGCTTGTGTTTGCTGACTATGCGACTCTGAGAAAGTCACTTAACCAGATAGTGCTGTCAGTTGCTGAGTTCAGGTAAGCAAATATTGGGAGGGAGCTGGGGGGGGGTTAGGCTTAGGGAATGGAAAGGGAGTTTTAGGTTTAGGGAGCTTGACAGTGGAGTTTGAGGAGTAGGGTATGATTGAGGATTTTAGGTTTGGGGTGAGTTTTAGGTTTAGAATGTTGCATGATGCCATGCTATAGTGTGTAAGTCAGTTGGTTTTGAAAATATTAATGCAAGTATACAAATATTGCATATCTTTGCAATTACTTGCAAACAACTAGCAGTATCTCCAGCTTAGTGCATTATATACGGACAGTGACAGTGTATGTTTTTGTCTTCTACCTTTACATTTGACAGTATATGCCACATTGAGAGGTAGATCTCCCAGGTATGAACATTTGAATGCAGGAATGAAAATCTGAGTAGTATGGGCTGAACAGTGGTTAAAATCTCCATTGTACTGCATCCTAGATTAAAATAGTCTTACTGTCATTTTGTTTCTTACACCTTGCTCTTTTGTGTTCTGCTTATTATTCATTGATAAGTCACTTAAGTTTGGAATCCAGCACCCCAAAACCTGTCATAAGGCTATAAGAAACTGGGTATTAAAAGGAAGTGTACGGAAAAGATTCTGTAGGTGTCAGTGAGTTACACGCACAAGATGCAATGGTGTATCTGAAGTGGATGTTGCACATTAATGAAGATGTTTCCTTCAAGACTGAGTGATAAATTGAAAATGGAAGAAATGTAATAGTATTTGGTCACCAGTCTGTGTAGTATTACATAAAGAAGGTAAATATGCAGGGTAAGGTTATGTATAAAGATAGTTCAGGAGTAGCTGGGGGAGGTTTGGCTGGAGTTTTTTCAGTACTGCGTCATTGTAGGCTGATGTAAGAAGCATGCATGCCTGTGTACAGTAGAGGACATTTAGGAGAGAAGATGGGACCTCATTTTAAATAGAGATGTAATAATTACTAGTAACCTAAAGGGGGGTTGTAGGAAATGGTTCTAGCAGATAGTGTGCATTGATAGTGTGCTGAGCTTATAGCATTTAGCAATAATTAAATTAATGTATTCAACTTTCATATCAGATGAAAAATTCAGAAGTTAGAATTTCTAAGTAATTTGTGCATAAATAATGTAATTTTCTCTCCATAAAGAAAACATGTTAAAGGATGTCCTGAGAAAGTACTGAGTTATATAGCAAAAATAAAGAGTATTAACACTACAACAAAAAGAGGAACACGGTCTGTCGTAGTTAAGATTTATGGACTTGTGTGCAATATTGGATGTTATGTCTCTTTATGAAAGTGTCAATAATTGCAAATATCTGTAGAGTAAATAAAGAAGTTTTGTTGATAGATAAAAAACACAATAGTCAAGACAGAGATTGCAGGAGAGTGTATTCCAGCAGTCAAGTTTACTAGTGAGAACTCCCTCATAGAGCACCAGATAAAACAATATCCATTTGTGATTTAATTTGCTAGCTGTCTGTAAAATATGATGTTCTTCCATATCATTGTTGCAATATTCCTTACTCTGGGGATCCCCTGCCAAGGGTAGCCTGACACCCAGCCAGTATACCAAAGCCTTAAGATTACTAGTACGTCGTACATTGCACATATGCTCCCCACTCTCAGAGTAGGGCATATGATGTACAGGTACACGTACCTCACAACTGCTTTTCCACCAGTCTGAACACCATCTTCAATTATTGGTCTGAATGCTCCTTCTTCTGCTGGTTACCAAGCCATTTCAGATGAGTGCCCCATTGGGGTTTTTCTTCTTATCTTGATTTTCTTTACTTTTGTTGTTAGGTTACATGTCATCCAGAAAGTGGGAATTAGCTCAAATTGTAGAGCACTTGCTTCAGTTGCAAGAGGTAGTGGGATCCCTGCCTGCATTCTCCATACCACCCCCAACAATGTTAATGTACTGCAGACAGGATTAACGCAGATAAATGATTGGTGCCAAAGCCACTGATTAAAGCAAATGCAAAAAATGCATTATTATTCCCTTTGGCCAAGCTAACATCCCTGTGTGATGTCCCCACTCTGGGCCAGTAATCATGGAGCCTGAATCCTCACCACTGGCACTGGAGAAGGCCATTCACATGGAACAAAAATGAATGCACTCAGTATTTCCAGATGCAGCTCTCTGCATCAAGCACAGATTCCGTTAAGACACAGGGAGCACACTCAGTTCAGGGTCCATATTTCTCTATCCGTCTCCCACCAGGTCCCGAATAAGACTCCCCACTGGTACACCTATAGGGTTGATACCTCAGCCAAGTATCCAAGCCAAGTCCTCCAGCACCCTCTCTGTGAAACCAGTGCTTCGTGTCCCTGCTCCAAGTAGCTGACACACACACACACACACACACACACACACACACACACACACACACACACACACACACACACACACACACACACACACACCTGGGAAAGGCTGGCACAGATTTACTAGCTATTCCTCCTGCCCAAACTATAAGGTAGTTGCACTGCCACCAGACACCCCAAACCAGCTACTTTAAGGCTCTTGCAAGGGTACCCAATTATACTTGGTGAAATTAATATTAATACAAATGGTAGTTTGACCAACAGCAAGGCTTTCAGGACCACCAGAGCTGTCACCAAATATATACAAGTACTCTCGGGGATTAAACTATTCTCTGAAAGACCAGCCACAATGAAAAGTTTAAATATAGTTAATAATAAACAGTAAAAGAACATGAAAATACTAAATATATATTTACAATAAACACCAGAGTCTCAGACACAAGAAATTTTAAAAATAACCCAGGTGGACAGGTTCACACAGTTACAGAAAAACAATACTTAACTAATGTCACTATATTTTCCTGACTGATCTGAAGAATAATTATTCCTTACTTACTAGTGCAAGGCAAGATGAAGTAGTTGAGAGATCCTTATCAGGTTACAAAAACAGAGTGCTGTGAGACTTCAGTCTCATCTAGTATTAAAATATAATTTTTAGTGATGGATTACAGAATGACATCACATACATCTGGTCATCTGTCTTCTTGTTCTCATGCAACTCCCACAGTGTTAGAAACTGCTAGGATTTAGCATGTATGTGTCAATAATGCTCACACATAGAACTTGCTAAGATCTGATGCAGCTTCTGGAAGTCATAAAATTATTTCAAACCTTCCAGATTAGCAATTAGTTTAGTGCTAAAGGCAATACAGAAGGTTTTCCTAGTGCTTGTTTTCCCAGTCATTTTGTGTCTGGTTGCAATCATAACTGTAAGATGCAATTTTTATGTTGTAAATGAAGTAATTTTAATTTCTTACTATTTTTCAAAGTCAGGTGGATTGTGATTAACCTCCTGTCTTTCAGTATCCTCTGTTAAAACATATGCATTTAAACAGTTACAATAATGCATGTATATTTCTTTTTCTCTCTAGCAGAGCACACTTTTGGTACATTTTTAACTCAAGTAGCTTTATAAATACATTTTTCAACACAGACATCTGAACAAATCAGTTTGATATACAAATGACATAGAATTCTTTACAAAATTCCAGCAAGCTTTGCTGGCATATGTTGCACATCCACTTCCGTACATCTCCTGGCATAGCTGGCAATACTTCACATAGTCACATCCTGCTAATTACTTTATAGACAGCACCCCCCCCAAAGTGTACACCCAGTGGTAATGTGATCTGGATACTCAGATTGATAGCAGTATGAACTTTGAGCACATTGTGTCCAAAGTAGTAAGGAAATCCTTGTTTGTGGCACATTTTGTAAGTAAAGGCATTGCATCTAGATCTAAGGATGTTATAATTGCATTATACTCGGCCCTCATCACACCAGTAATTGAGTACAGTGCACCCTTTTGTATGTACCGCGCAAGACACGTGCAACAATTGGAGAGAACATGGAGGTTTCTTACCAAGAAATTACAGGGTACACAAAGTCTTACACGGAAAGACTGAAAGCTCTGTCGCTGTATTCACTCTCCTCCAGGTTGCTAAGAGGTGACCTGTACCTGGCTTACAGGGCAGTCTCTGATCTGGCCCTGATGGAAATGCTACACATTTGTAAATCAAACTGCAGGAAGGTCACTTGCTCCAGGGATCTTATCCTAGCCTCTGACATGAACAGGACATGCTGGAGAGATCGCTACAACTTCCAGAGGCTGACCGTTCTCTGGAACAAATTTCCAATTCACGTGAAACAGACCCCCTCCCAAACCCTTTTCAAACATAACCTAGATCAATTAGATGGGTGACCGCAAATTCTCTCCTGGGGTGGTGCCCAAGTCCCTCCCGGACAGAGGAATTCTGTGTTAACTACCATTGAACTTTACCTCAGTGAACTTTATGCACCTAACCACTGACACTGGGGCAACTTAGGATAAATATGGCTAGGCTTGTAAGGGCTCTAGGGCCATTAGCCTAGTAACTTCCATGAACCTATGTCAGGGCCGTCAGAAGCAATGTTTGTTTTGTTTGGGTGCTTCTCACAACCATACTGCATGCCCAGTGTTTCAGGCATTTTCCCAAAGACTCTTCATAGTTATCTCTCCTGTTTATCCATCTATCTTGAGAACCAATGTGGAATGGCAGAATTGTCCTGGCCAGAGGGTCAGCTATTTGCCATTAAGAAGAACAAAAAAATTGGGTCAGATGTAGCTGCTGTACTGCCTCCCCTGGATGCCTCTGTCAAGGCTGGTGTAAGCCCGAAGGATCATCCGGTCATTCCATTAGATTCCTCTGCTATGACCATTTCAGAGGCTAGCATAGATCTAATATCCTGCACATCCTTGGAGGCTGTGCAGATGTCCGTTATGGATATTGAGGGGGAACCACAGCTGATCATATCTGAGGGGTGTTCTGCAGATGTTTCGTAGGGAGGAGATTTCTACTGCGTTGCTTGAGTAAGTAAAAAAACAGATAGAGCTCACAGGTAAAGGTTGGAAATGTAAAATCCAATGTAGAGAATATAAACAGGTAAAGGTTGGAAATGTAAAATCCAATGTAGAGAATATAAGCAGTCCAACAATCCAACCACCACACGAAAGGATGCAAAAATAAAGTTTAATGAGGTAAGCGCTTTCACTACAGCTGTAGCTTCATCAGACCATTGATAGAAAATGCCAAAAAACTATTTAAACAGTCAAACAATGATGTCAGAAAGCATTAATCACTCAGCATTCACATAAAACAACATTCTCTTAAACATACAGTACTATAAAATTCAATAGTAAAAACTTAAAATTTTCAGCTCACAAAACATAACATTTAAATATAAAGTATAATCAATAAAATATTAAAAACTAATGAGGCAGCTTCCTAGTCCTTAATATGGGCTTCAAAGATACTTTGCCATTTAAACCAGGAAAATTGTTAGCTTTAAACCGAATTATCCAGAGTGACTCTGCACACTCTGTTCTAGATTTAAAGTCCCCCCTTGCATTAATAGTCATAACCTCTAAGAATGTGAACTTAAACTTATGTCCTGAACCTTTTTCGATAGCATGTTTCGCTAACGCATTGCGTTCATCCAATTTCCTAATATAATTAACATGTTCGAGTATCCTCTTCTTGAAACTTGACTTGTTTTACCAACATACTAAGCTTGACAGAGAGAGCACTCAGCATAATAAATCACATGTTCAGTTTTACAGTCTGCATGAAAATTAAAATCAGTACGACTTTTGGTGATAGGACAAGCAATATGACTGGTAGTCCATACATATGTACAAGCTGAGCAGCCTTTACATGGAAAGGTACCTATACGTTCAGAAGTAATAACATTACTTAGTGTTTTACAATTCTTGTAGCATAGCTGGCGCTTAAGAGATCTGTAATTCTTAAATGCATGCTTCAGTCAAGGACCTACTATCTGACTAATCTCTTCATTGGCTAGAAACACCGGACAATATTTCTTAGTAATATTACAGATGTATGTCGTACCACTATTTTATTTTTTTTATTTTACATTTGTTGACCGGGCTAGTCTAACTGGATGCATGTCCATTTTCAGTAGAGGCCCGGGGAGAAAAGCTCCAAGACACATACAAAATACAATATAGAAAGTAGTAGCAGTCCAAGCTTAAAAAAGAACAGCTATTGTTAAATAAAAAATTGTTAATAAAAAATACAAAATGCAATACCCATAATGAGCATAACACAAACAGTAAACAGTAAAAGGTAATGTACAAGAGATGATACTATATACATACATACATAAATCTGATTTGCAGTAACATGGTCTATTGATTCTTTAAGGATAAGTGTATAAAGATGTAGAGTATTCATTAGTGTAGAGGAAGAAAGTTAGTCAGGGTTAGTACAGGAGCATAACCAGTGTGTATTGAGAAATAGTTTTAGATTCTTTTTAAAAAGTGTAAGAGAAGACAGAGTTATGAGTTCAGTGGGTAGTAGATTCCATAGCTTTCCAACAGTATTAGGGAACAGGGAGTCTCCTGCTGAGTTGTTGGATCTGCAAGTATTAATCGGCAGTTTGTTTGAGGAGCGTAAATTCTTAAGATTGTTGTAAGGGGTAATGAGGCTAGTGAGTATTGGAGTGTTGGTGGGTTGATACAGGGTCTTATGGGCTATAGCAAGCTGGTGAAATTGAAGCTGGTTTAGAAACTCTAGCCATCCTAGTTGTTTTAGATTAAGACAATAATGAGCTCTGAAAGGAGAGCCAGTGGCAAATCTAGCAATTTTATTATAGGATATTGCTAGTTTGTGAGTGTTTTTTAAAGAAAGATTGGTGTATATAGGTGAAGCATAGAGTAGAGTGGAGATTAAGTGAGTTCTGGCTATAGCGGTCCTAGCTACTGGTGTAAGAAAGGGTTTGATTCTGTAGAGGGATCCCAGTTTTTTGTTTGATTTTATTGCGCTGTTTATATGAGTATCAAAGTTGAGGTTGTTACCTGTTTTTATTCCTAAGAGTTTAGTGGTTGGGTCGGGAGAAATGAGAGCACCATTATTAGATATCAGTGTGAAATTTATAGGGGTGGACTTTTGGGTTGGCGTGAAAAGTAAAAGTTTAGTTTTTTGGGGATTTAGGAGGAGGCAGCGGTTTGAGAACCATTGTTCTACAGTATTGAATGCTTTTTGGGTAAGGGACTGTAGTTCAGTTGGAGTAGTGGCTGAACAAATTATAGTAGACTAATCTGCGTATCAAATACAGGCGGTATGTGGAATTGCTGATTGAAGGTCATTAATATAAATGGAAAATAGGAGTGGGCCTAATATGGAGCCCTGAGGAACACCAAGGGAAATGGGAAGGTGATTAGATAGTTTATTATGCCAGAGTACAGCCTGCTGTCTGTTTTCTAGGTAAGATTTGAACCAATTTATGGCTAGAGGTTCGAGTGAAAGGGATTTCATATATGTAAAAGGAGTTGGTGATTAATCCTATCAAAAGCTTTAGATAAATCAATGAAGACTGCAGAGGAAAGAATATTTTTGTTACATTTTTTGTTAATGCAGTCTGTGAAGGATAGCAGGGCAGTGGTGGTACTGTGGAAAGGTCTGAATCCATGTTGACAGTTGGCAAGTAATTTGTTTTGAAGTAGGTGGTTAAGTAGTTGCTTATGGATGCACTTCTCCATTATTTTTGCAAGAGGAGATAGTAGAGCTATAGGACAAAAGTTAGAGAAGTCATTGGAGTTCCCATCTTTATGTAGTGGGGTGATGTGAGAAATTTTCCAGATAGATGGGATAGTTCCTTCACTTATGGTTCTGTTGATCAGAATGGAAATGGGATAGGCAATGGCTTTAGCTCCTTTTTGCAGGTATTCTGCCAGAAGTTGGTCAGCTGAGGGGGTGGTAGGTTTTAATTATTGGAGAAGGGAGCAAATAAAGGAAGTAGACACTGGTTGTAACTGAAATGATGGGGATGGGTTTGTAGTAGAAGTAGGCAGATTTGAGGTATCAGGAGATAGATGGCTAGCAAGAGTTTGGATGGCGTCTGTGAAGAAAGAATTGAAGGCATTAGCAGTATGTGTGGGATTCTCAGGGTTAGAGCCTAGTAGGTTAGGTGTGATAGATTGACCTGGGTACAGAAGTTTGTTAATGCTAGTCCAAAACTTTTGTGGTTCCTTTTGGTAGGTTTGATGTAATTGGAGGTAAAAGTTTTTTTGTCTAACAGGATGGCTTTTTTGTATTATTTCTAAGTTGCCTAAAGGTTTGGTGATCTGTAGAATTCTTAGTAGTACGCCATTTTGCCCAGGATTTGTTCCTGAGAAGGATTTTTTGCCTAGTAGCATTTGAGAGCCAAGGGGCTGGTTTAGCTTTATTTCTAACAGAGCGTGTTGGTGCGTGGTGGTCCAGGATGGCTAAGAATGTGGAATTGAAATATTCTACTGCTTCGTTTAATGGGAATGATTTTAGTGGTGACCAATTACATTGCTTGAGTTCTGTCTGGAAAAGTTCTGGGTTAAATTGCTTTTTGGTGCGTACTGTCCTGAAAGTGTTTGGGTAAGTTAGGTTGGTTGTATGTCTGATAATATAGGTTAGTGAGTGGTCACTTAGATCATCTGGGAGGGTTCCTACTTTGTATGTTTGATGAGGACTATTAGTAAGTATCCGGTCCAAGGTACTTTCTTTGTTGTTGGGTCTATTAGTTCTGGTAGGGGAGTTAATAGTTTGTGAGAAGCCATATAGGTTAATATGGGTGGTGGGGTGTGTATTACTACAGGACTTCCAGTTGATATTAAAGTCTCCTAAGACTATGGTTTCTTGTGGGAGATTAATAGAAAGCCAGTTAAGGATATTTTCAAGGGTATTAATGTTATTTCCTGGAGGGAGATAGCTATAGATAATATTTAAGGCTTTACATGAATTGACCTGAAATTTAGAGATGAGTATTTCAGCACTATTGTCTAAAGGTGGTCTAAAATTTACAGTGCTAACTTGTAGCTCTGCTTTATAAAGGATTGCTACCCCTCCTCCCTTTTTGGCTGTGCAGTCTAGTCAAAGGATATTGTAACCAGGTGGGGTGACTTCATTGTCTTTAACAGTAGGTTTTAGCCAAGTTTCAGATAAACATAGGATGTCAAATAGGTGGACATCTAGGAGGGCGTGTAGGTGGGCAATTTTATTGTTAATGCTGCGTATATTGAGATGTGCTATAGAGAGTGAGTTAGAAGGTTTGGTAAGGGCTTGGGTACTAGTGTTATTCGGGTTGCAGTTTACAGTGGTAAAGGTATAGTTTGGGCCAGGGTTAGAATGAATGTCCCCGTCTAGTAATGAGTGGTGGTATATTCTGTTTTTAGGGTGGTGAGGCTTACAATAATAGTCAAATAATTTTCTAATGTATAGATTGGTATACTTAATGTGTGCTAATCTATGATATTTGGCTAGTAGGTAGCTGGGTTTGGATATGATGTTTATGAAGTTTAGAGAGATAGCTAATGGTGGTGTTGATGTTTGTTTGGAGGGGAAGAGAAGGGTGGAGTATAGTGGTTGTTCATAGGAGGTTAGGAGATAGGCAGTGTTAGAGGATGAAGGAGTGATACCAAGAGTAATAGTTGTATTTGGTGTG
This sequence comes from Protopterus annectens, assembly GCF_019279795.1. Taxonomy (NCBI): domain Eukaryota; kingdom Metazoa; phylum Chordata; order Ceratodontiformes; family Protopteridae; genus Protopterus; species Protopterus annectens. Next base: position 1,742,057,931 of record NC_056725.1, on the reverse strand, counting down.
GGATGGATGATATAGACATTATATTGGATTGAGAAGTGGGAGAAGAATGGGAGGTAAGGGAGGAATGGGAGGATTGAGAAGTGGGAGAAGAATGGGAGGTAAGGTTTTGTGAGCAGGTAAGGAGATATCTCAATAGGTGGGGTGTTGTAACAAGGAGGGGTGGGAGGTAAGGTAATAATAGGTGTGATGTGATAAGAAGGGTTGGGAGTACTAATGAGGTGATCTGCTCGATTGGAGCAGATGTGATGGGGGTGTGGCTTTAGAGGAATAAATGTAGGAGCAGTGGGGGCGGGTGAGAATTGGGGGCAAGGTAGGGGGGACGGAGCGGGTAGAGACGAGAGTAGACTGTTGAGGATGACAATCAGTGAAGTATGAAAGTCTGCAGGTAAGTCTGAAAGTAAGAGATGTAGAAGAATGTTAAGGGGCTAGCAAGAATAGACTTAGGATGTTAGAGGAGTAGAATGTGATTAAGATATCCTGGGACAAAAAAGAGATAGTGAAACAGTAAATCAGAAGAAGACTGGGAACTGAGTTAGGGCGATTTGGTAAAGAATAGGTGAAGAAATTACAAGACAGAAAGCTTATATTATGGCGCCACCTAGTGGTCAGTCACTTTATTGCAACAAAGTCGTCCCCTAAAGGGGATGTCAGGCTAAGGGAGAGGGGGAGATGAGCTGGTTTGAGATAAAGAGGGAATAAACTGGGAAGTAAGGGTTAATTAAAATGCTAAAAGGGGGGGTTGGCTGCTGGCTAACCTGACTGGGAAGCTTGCCTAACCTAGCAGTATCTTTATATTAATGTTATTATTACAATTTTCTAGTAGCTGTTAACAACACATACTTTCACTGTCTTTTTTCAAGGAAAAGTCTCTCAGGGAGCTGGTAGGTTAATTCTTTAATCTGGACTATTTTCTTAGGCGTCCAGCAGGGCACATTCAGGTGGTCAAGTGCAGGGACATGCAGGAACACAAGGCTGGTACATGTAGAAAGAGAGAAAAAAGTAGTGAGGCAAACAATACATGAGCTAGAGAGCACAAGCAAAGAGTTTTCACAGACACAGTTACATGTGTTACCTCAGCAGGAAATCACAATATTCTATTTGTTTATCCCAAACATATATTGATTCCAGGTCTTATCAGGTACTACTAGGAGATCACAATGTTCTATATGTTTATCCCAAAAATATTGATTCCAGTTCTTTTCAGGTACTGCAGTAGTTCTAAAATAGAATACAGCAGGGTGGAGATAAACTAGGGGGAAGCTAGAAAACAGCAATACGAGGTCGCTCCCCTCTCAGCAGATATTGTCGTATGGTAACACTAGTCTTTTACCCATGAGTAGATAAGTATGGCGGGAATAGGCCATAAGGGGGTCCAATAGGTTAGAGTATAGTCAGACTGGCTAGGAGTGGGTATTAAACCCCTTTCGCTTAGCTGGTTATGTAAGTCTGATATAATCTACTGGCTGCCTGTCCAGTTGCTGATGCTCAGCACAACCTGAGACATAAACATGCAGAAATAAGCAGTAGATAACTAGGGAAAGGTATACAGTGTAAGCCTGCTCAAGACACATTCAAATAAGCGACTCAAATAGTTTGCTTTACACAAACCATGATACGTAACTAAATTAGTGTGCAAGCAGTATATATTATCGCTGCCCTGATAAGTATGCAGGTAAACTCTGAATAAAACACCTTCATAACACAGACAAATAGCTAAGATAAGCAGAGCTGCATTGATAAGATGTTCTTCGTGTTTCACTGTTGCAGTCATAACTGTAGGGTGCTCCTGCCGGCAGGCAGCCCGAGGTCGGCCAGAATTCCAAAGTCTGGGTCCGGCGTCGTCTGTACCAGCAAGTACCCTGACGTCAGAACGTGGAAGTATAAAGCTGACAGCCGACGCCATCTTCTCTAGTCTTTCTTGCCGTGCGGTGGAAAGCAGCTCGCAAGTTGTTGGTTGGCGGATTCCGGACAACGTGCTTTGATTGTTGTCGGTCCGAAGTCATCTTCTTCTCTTCTCAAGCTAAGTACCCCGTTGGGGAAACTTTTTTCTTGCTCCTCCGATGTCAGAAAAAGTTAATAATTGTATATCGTGTGGAAAACAAATACCTCATAAAGATTTCCACTCTTACTGTCTTCCTTGCTTGGGCCCTGACCACGACGTTTCTTGCTGTCGGTTTTGTGCCAGGTTTAATTCTCGCACTATTAAGCGTAGGTATGATTGGGCCTTGAATTATTTCGGTAGACGGTTCAATTATAGGATGTCGTCGGATACTTTACCGGCAACCGGAATTCACAAGAAACGCAAGGACAAGGATAGGCCTCCGAGGTCCAAACAGGATACTTTGCAGCCGGAGCCAGCTTCGGGTTCGGCGGTTGTCAGTGAGGCGCTTTTGCAGCCCCTGTCGTCAGCCACTTCGGAACCGATGGCCGACACAGACTCCCATGGGGAGCCAACTAGGCCCAGTATTTTAGCTGCTGCAGGACCTTCGGACATCGCTCCTTCAGATGGGTCCGGAACCACTGTGCAGGTACCGGCTTCTGAAGGGGTTTTCAGGCCTTGTCATATCACTATTACTACAAAGACAAAGGCAAAATCAAAGACCCCTGTTAAGCCAAGGGTTTCTTCTCAAGCTTCTTCGGATTCAGCTCCCAAAACCCAGAAGCAATTATTAAGAATGGCTGAAGATTTGCTTACTATGATTAGGGGCTCTCACCCTCCTCCTGAAAAAAGGCCTAGGCAGGATATTCCTTTGGATTACTCTGATCAGGCTTCTGTGTCTTCAGTCTCTTCCTCTGACCAGTATTATTCTTTTCCTCCCTATGAGGATTCTGATGCAGAAGACTCTATTCCCTCTGCTTCTCCCCCTGAAGATTTTTCTTTTGGGGAAACCTTGCATGAGATGAGAGAGCATTTTCATTGGGAAGGTCAGGATTATTCCGCTACCAAGAAGAGACTTAGGGAGTTTCTCCTTCTCCCTCAACACAGACCTTTGGCTATTCCTCCTGTTCTTGATATTGTGGATGATGCTTTCTCTGAAGCTAACCTGAATCCTGATTCCTTTCCGTCTGCTCCTTCTAAGCCGGATAGATTTTACAGGGTCCCTGATTCCCATCAATTCTTGTACAAGAACCCTTCTGCAGATCCTGAAACTATTTCTCAGGGTTCCAAGGCTGCTAAGGCCGCTTCATCTAAAAATCCTATTCCCTCTGAAAAGGATTCTCGTGCCTTGGACAGATGGGGCAAAAAGGTGTATACTTCAGCTACTCTTTCTATTAGAACTTTAAATTGCCAGTTTCATATGTTCAAGTATCAGCAATTTCTTTTGTCTGTTTTAAAGCAAAAACTTTCTACCTTTCCTGCATGTGCAGAGGACAAGGAATTACAGGATGTATTGCATGCAACTGAACAAGTTAGCAAACAGTTTACATTGTGGTTTTGATGCCTTGGAGGCTTCTTGCAGGGCCACAGCCTCTGGTACTGTTATCAGGAGACATGCTCGGCTTCGAGAGCAGAATTTACCTGAGCAAGTTAAGGCTAAATTGTTAGATGCCCCTGTTCAGCATGATGTTTTGTTTGGGTCTAAGGCTGAGGAGGTTATTAAAAAGATGGAAGATAAAGCGAAATCTATGCAGACTGTTAAAGATTTCTTACAAGTTCAGCCTCCTAGATTTTCCAGAAATTGGCCCTCCAAAAATTGGTCCTTTCCCACGTCTGACAGGCCTCAAAGGGGAAGATATAGACGCTCCAGAGGTCGGGCTCAGGCTCAGGCCTCTTACAGGTCCAGACAATGGACTGCTTCATCCCCTAGAAGGGGAGAAGACAGATCTCAATCACAAAGGAAGCAGACCCAATGACTCCCTCTGTTGGGCTACAGGTCCTCCTTGCCTGGAAGCCCCTCTCGGAGGAAAACTTTCTCTTTTCTACCAAAATTGGATGCATATTATCCAAGACAAATGGGTTTTAGACGTGGTTTTAAGAGGTTACAAGTTCCACTTTCATACTCTTCCAAGGTCTTTCGGTTGGCCAGATCTGCCAAAACATCAATGGTCAGAGGCCTTAAATCAAGTGGACGCTTTATTGGCCATGAGAGCTATAGAACCTGTTCCACTTTCAGAAATGGGAAAAGGTTTTTACTCAAGACTATTTCTGGTCCCAAGAAAACAAAACACATGGAGACCTATTCTGGACCAGTATTAAATACCTTTCTGGAGATTCCAAAATTCAAGATGCTTACTCTACAACAACTTCTTCCAATGCTCTCCCAGGATGCTTGGATGGTGACATTGGACTTAAAGGAAGCCTACTTACACATCCCCATCAGGCAGGAACGCAGAAAATACCTCGGATTCAAGGCAGGTTCGAGGCATTTTCAATTCTCTGTACTGCCCTTTGGCTTATCTACTGCACCCAGAGTCTTTACCAAGTGTCTGGCTCCAGTAGTAGCTTATTGCAGACTCCAAGGGATTCAAATTTACCCCTATCTGGACGACTGCCTTATTCAGGCGGACAGCAAAGACCTTCTACTTCAACATCTGCAGTTTGTTCAACGTCTTCTCCTACTTCTGGGATTTTCAGTGAACACAAAAAAGTCACATCTGATCCCCTCTCAGCAAATGATTTTTTTAGGAGCTCTTCTAAACACAAGCTTGCAAAGGGCCTTCCTCACTCCAGAAAAACAATTACAACTGGCCTCAATTTTCAAGACCTTGGCTACTTTAACTCAGCTCACTGCAAGGAAATTCCTGCAGGCATTGGGCTACATGGCTTCTTGCATCCTGTTGATTCCAAATGCAAGGCTTCATATGAGAAAACTTCAATGGTACCTAAAGAGTGTATGGTCACAGCATTACCACAGTCTGGACACAACGATTCCACTGATTCCCTGCCTCCAAAAAGAGTTCCTTTGGTGGTCCAGGGCTTGTGTTTTAAACAAAGGGAATCCCTTTCATCTGCCTCAACCTTCTCAGATCATAACCACGGATGCTTCGGATTATGCTTGGGGAGCTCATTTTCTAGACATTTGCCAGCAGGGCTCTTGGACAAAGAAGCATCTTCCCTGGCACATCAACTTGAAGGAAATGTTGGCAGTCCAAAATGCTCTTCTAGCCTTCCAGAATCTTTTGCAGCCAGGGCCTCTTCTGATTCGTACAGACAATACCACAGTCATGTGGTACATAAACAAGCAAGGGGGCTCTCACTCTTACCCCCTTTGCAGACTAGCCATGACTTTATGGGACACAGCTCTAAATCTGAATCTGCATCTTCAAGCTCAATTCATTCCAGGAAAACAGAACCTCTTAGCAGACAGCCTAAGCAGAAACCTGTTGGATCCTCACGAATGGATGCTGGACCCCAACTTGTTCAGCATGATTACTGCAGTTTGGGGTTGTCCTCGGATAGATCTGTTTGCATCCCATCTCAATCATCAGTTACCTCTCTTTTGCACCAGGTCCTTCCACAAAACAGCGTGGAAAGTGGATGCCCTGTCATTCAGTTGGAGGAATCTTTCGGGATATGCCTTCCCTCCTCTTCGTCTTCTGCCTCGGGTGTTACTGAAAATAAAACAGGACAAACCAAAGATTATCATTTTGATAGCTCCAAATTGGCCAAGGCAGTTTTGGTATCCAACTTTGAAACACCTATTCTTGGAACCTCCATGGATTCTACCTCTGCTCCCTTCTCTCCTGTCCCAGCATCAGGGTCATATACTACACTCTCAAATCAAGACTATATGCCTGGCAGTTTGGCTCTACAAGGGCCTTTGATTCCTTCTTCTCTTCCCAAACAAGTTTTGGATGTTATTTTAGAAGCTAGGCGGCCTAGCACTAGAAAATCTTATGCTTCTAAATGGAAAAGATTTTGTATTTGGATGCAGGATCGAGGTTCACATCCTCTTTTGCCTGATATTTCTTCCATTTTACTTTACCTCTCAGACCTTTTGCTTAAAGGCCTTTCCTTTTCCTCCATCAAAATCCATGGTTCTGCTATCTCGGCTCATTTCAACACTGATCCTCCCATCTTTTCTCACCAGCTGGTGAGACAATTTTTGAGAGGAGCTAAGAATTTAAGACCTCCCAGAACTCCTCCTGTTTCTGCTTGGGATCTTAATTATGTCTTGGAGAAACTTACTTTGCCTCCTTTTGAGCCTGCTGTGGCTTCGGATATCAAGTTCTTATCCTGGAAAACAGCTATCTTATTAGCATTGACTTCTGCTAGAAGAGTTTCAGAGTTACAAGCTCTCATGGCTGTGGAACCATATCTTATCTTCCACCAAGACAGAGTTTCCTTGAGGACCAATCCTACATTTATGCCTAAGGTGATTTCCAAAGTAGCTCTAAATCAGACTATTCACCTTCCTACCTTCTTTCCAAATCCTCAAAATAAAGGGGAAAGGATCTTACATTCATTGGACGTACACAGACAACTACGATTTTACCTGGACAAAACTAAAAATTTCAGGAAATCTGATCAATTGCTTATCTCTTATGCCTCCAGTTCTCTAGGTAAGGCTATTTCTAAACAAACTGTTTCCAAATGGATTGCTCATGGAATAAGGTTTTGTTACTCTCACTATGGGAAACAGATTCCAGGTATTGTTAGAAGTCATTCTACTAGAGCAGCTGCCACTTCAGCAGCTTTTCTCAGAGGAGTTCCTACCAAGGACATTTTGGAAGCTGCCACTTGGAGTTCAGTGCATACTTTTTCTAAGCACTATAATCTCCCTTTGTATTCTAAGTCTAGGGCAGGCTTTGCCTCTGCTGTTTTGCAGGGCCTTCTAGCTGCCCCTTCTTCTGCATAACCTCCTCCCTCATTCACAGCTTTGGGATTCTACCCTACAGTTATGACTGCAACAGTGAAACACGAAGAACATAGTACAGTTGTGTACACCTACCATAAATGTAGATGTTCGAGTGTCTTCACTGTTGCAGTCGGTGTTTCCCTCCCACCAATCCCCTCTATTTTTCACTTGGTCTCTCTTCCACTTCCTTTGTGGTGTATTTGTGTTTCTATTTGGACACCTTTTGGTTTCTTTGTTGGGGGCTTCTGACATCTGGGGCAAGAAAGGCTGGAGAAGATGGCGTCGGCTGTCAGCTTTATACCTCTACGTTCTGACGTCAGTGTACTTGCTGTTACAGCTGACGCCGGACCCAGACTTTGGAATTCTGGCCGACCTCTGGCTGCCTGCCGGCAGGAGCACCCTACAGTTATGACTGCAACAGTGAAGACACTCGAACATCTACATTTATGGTAGGTGTACACAACTGTACTGTACACTCTACTTAGTATACTTATAAAGATAACACACCAACAGACAACTGTTACAGGGTCGGAACACAACACTTTAAAGGAACCTTGTCCGAAAATTGTTAAGTTATACAGGCAGAAAGTATTCAGATAGTATTGCTATAGTCTACAAGTGAGTCACTATCAAGGTTTAAGCATATACAATAAGAACTGGCACATATTCTGTTGAGCGGCTGCAAAAAAGTACACTTTGTACTGTCCTTCAGTATTATTTAAACATAGGAAATGGAGACATAAATTCGCTGCAGTTGAGGTGATATTAAGATACTAAGCGTTACTTTAGTGGTTAAGTTAACATCGCACATTGAATAGGGAATAACAGTAGTTTTTTTCAGTTCCACGGCAGTGGAATCGCTTGTTACAGTCTCACATGCACAACGCTTTGTTGGCGTAAGCATATGCGGTGAAAATGTAGTGCGCAAACAAGTATCTTCACAGAAAAACTATTTGAAAAAGATAACTGTTCATTTTGGCAAGACTACTAGTTTTATCACAAATACACATATAGCATGAATCAACTTACAGTAGGTGCAAGCGCCAGAGCAGGATGCACAGCAGCCAGGTACGGGGTAAGAGAAGAAAGATGGCGTCCCCTAGTATGGGGGTATATTTATGAAGTGGGAGAGGATGTTAGGGCAGAGGGGGAGGAGAGTATACCATGAAAGCAGGTGTAGGTCAGAAGCCGCAAGATAAGCAGCGACAGGTCTGATAGAAGGTGGGAAGGGTTAGGGTAAGGGGAGGAGTGCAGAGTTGGAGGTAATAGAATAGGTAGGGAACAGTGAGCACAGTTATAAAAAGAAACAAAAAATAGGAGAAGCTAGGGATCGGTGAGTGCAGTACAAAAAGAGAAGAGTAAGAGAAGTTTGGAGAGGTATGGAGAGGTATGACTGCAGGATATTAGTCACAGAGAGTAGACTGTCGAGGATGACAATCAGTGAAGTATGAAAGTCTGCAGGTAAGTCTGAAAGTAAGAGATGTAGAAGAATGTTAAGGGGCTAGCAAGAATAGACTTGGGATGTTAGAGGAGTAGAATGTGATTAAGATATCCTGGGACAAAAAAGAGATAGGGAAACAGTAAATCAGAAGAAGACTGGGAACTGAGTTAGGGAGACTTGGTAAAGAATAGGTGAAGAAATTACAAGACAGAAAGCTCATATTATGGCGCCACCTAGTGGTCAGTCACTTTATTGCAACAAAGAAGTCCCTTAAAGGGGATGTCAGGCTAAGGGAGAGGGGGAGATAAGCTGGTTTGAGATAAAGAGGGTATAAACTGGGAAGTAAGGGTTAATTAAAATGCTAAAAAGTGGGGTTTGGCTGCTGGCTAACCTGACTGGGAAGCTTGCCTAACCAAGCAGTATCTTTATATTAATGTTATTATTACAATTTTCTAGTAGCTGTTACAATATATACTTCCACTGTCTTTTTTCAAGGAAAAGTCTCTCAGGGAGCTGGTAGGTTAATTCTTTAGTCTGGACTATTTTCTTAGGCGTCCAGCAGGGCACATTCAGGTGGTCAAGTGCAGGGACATGCAGGAACACAAGGTTTCACTGTCTTTTTTCAAGGAAAAGTCTCTCAGGGAGCTGGTAGGTTAATTCTTTAATCTGGACTATTTTCTTAGGCATCGAGCAGAGCACATTCAGGTGGTCTAGTGCAGGGACGTGCAGGAACACAAGGAGTAGGTGCAAGCGCCAGAGCAGGATGCACAGCAGCAAGGTACGGGGTAAGAGAAGAAAGATGGTGTCCCTTAATATGGGGTATATTTATGAAGTGGGCAAGACTAGAATAAGTAAAAACTAATCGTAGGTTATCCTGACGTTGTCTAGCAGGACCAACATCTGAACTGACATCATGTGCACCAAAATAAGGTTTAGCAACAGTATCTCTGTGTGACAACACAAACTCACTCATCCTCTTGATGTCAGACATAGAATAGCCTCTAGAAACTCCCATTTTTCACCTGCAGCAACAGCTTGTTTACCTAATAAATCATTACTATGTAGATGCATCTCTCTCAACAACTGTCCCCTGACAATTTGACAATATTCCTAGGGACATGTCTTGGATGTATACTCGATTTATGCAATATATTATTCCCTTTACATTGTTTCCTAAATATCTTACTTTCAAAACCTTGTCCATCCTTATTAATAGAGACATCTAAGAAATCAATAGAAGAAAAAGAATAAGTGCACTTGAATTCCAAATAGGACGTCGTGCTGTGCAAATATTCTAAAAACTTATCAAAACTATCTGTAGTACCTTTCCATAAAATAAATATAACATCAACGAAACATCTGTAAAAAAAACTAAGCTGTCCAAATATAAATTGTTATTGTGTACAAACTGAAACTCCCACTGGACAAGGATGGCATTTGCATAGGAGTTAGCACATGCCGTCTCCATCGCAACACCAACTTTTTGCAGGTAAAAGTCATCCTGAAATATAAAAACATTATTTTCTAGTATCAGCTCCAGTAAAGAGAAAATCAACATCTCCCTATTGTTGCTCATACCACTCAACCTTGTAAGAAACCTCGTAACACTCTCAACTCCGGTATCATTGGGAATTACTGAAAATAGCGAGTTGATAACCAAGGTAACAAAAAGCAATTCAGATAAATCTTTATGTTCATTTTGCCATGCATATTAATCATGTAAAAAATCTTTGGTATCTCTGAGAACAGTAGGTATGTGATTTAAGAAGATTTTTCAACAAAAATTGAGAGTGGTTCTGTAATCCAGCCCTGGCTAGAGACTATAAGTCGCACAGGAGGATTATATACATCTTTATGTATTTTTGGAAGCCCATATATAAGGGAGGACCAAAGGATGTTCAACAAAGAAATAATCACATAATTCCTTATCAATAAGGTCTGTGATTAAAAGATCATAAATATAAAATTCAACTTTCTTCATTATGCCATTAACTTGGTACTTGTATATCTTTAAATAGGTGGAATTGTCATTAAGCATAGCATGCATTTGTCTAACATAATCTATATGATCTAAAACAGCAATACCACCACCTTTGTCTGCAGGTCTTATTTCCAGTGATCAGATTCTCGTAAAGCTTTAAGAGCTAAATTCTCATCATATGTCAAGTTATAATATGAACATATAAAATCAATAGACAAAATCTGCTGTAACTCATTCTCACAGAAAGTTAAAAAAGTATTCAGTGCAGGGTGTAATTCCGGTATGAAGGAACTAGGTTTCTTAAACCCTGACACATAATTTCTGTTTGTTTCAGGATAAAGTAGTTTTAATGAAGTATTTCTAGTGAACATTTTCAAGTCTAAAATAGTGTCAGTAAGATCTGGTTTCATGGCTGGAATAAACACCATACCTTTATTCAAGATGTTCACCTGTTCAGAGGTTAAGTCACAAGATGACAAATTAAAGACTAAGTTACTATGTTCTGTCTCTTGAAATCTACCTGACTGCATTTGGCTCTGATAAGGTCTCTTCAACGAATGGCTCCTGGATCTGTCTCTCTTCTGTCTCTGTCTGATAGGCAGGGGATTCCTTAAAGAAAAGAATCTCTGGCCAGTTGAGGCTAATGGCAGAGATACAGCATATACTGGCAGTAGCTCCCAAATCATCATTAGATTCAGCTTGAATTCATCATAAACTACTGTTATCCACAGAAATAGCATTTATCTGCAGATCTCTCCTTTCTTTTGGTCTCACAGCCTGTAGCTTCAATGAAGCTGTATTTGTTGAAGTCAACAATGTTGCTTGCAGAAGGAGCAGCATTCTGAGTTAAATTTATCTTATCATAAGTAGCAGTTCCTGCAACATATAGGTTCATAGGTGTGTACTAGGCTAATAGCCCTTGGGTCTTTACAAGCCTAGTCCATAGGATTACCCTGGCATCTTGCCACCTGACCTTGGTTCCCAGTGCCTCTGTCGAGTGAAGCCACTGGAGTGATCCCTGGGGTGGATTTTCTATTTCCCATCCACTCATTAAGATTTCTCTTGAAAAGGCCCAGTGAGGTGCTCTGCTTGACATGTATAGGAAGTCTATTCTATAGCATGGACAGTCTCTAGGTTATGAACCTGTCCCTCCAGCATGTTCTGTTGATTGTGGTAATGAGGTTGAGGTCTCTGGAGTGTGTGGTGCGGAGAGATTGGGATTTTTTTAGATATAGCATTTCTAACAGAGCTGGGTCAGACATGACTTTGTAATACAAGCAGAGATCGCCTCTAAGTAGGCGATATGAGAAAAAGAATAGTTGGAGTTTTTTTAGTCTGTCCATATAGGAGAAATGTTTAAGGCCTAGGATCCTCTTTGTGAGGTACTTTTGCAGCCTCTCCAGTTGTTGCAGGTGTTTAGTGAGGTACATGCCAAATGGGGCATTATACTCAATGATTGGCCTAATGAGGGAAGAGTAGAGGGAGACCATGACCTCTTTCTTCCTGGATGCAAAACCCTTAGTAATGAGATGGGACACATAGAAGGACTTTCTGACCACAGTGCCAATGTGGTGGTCAAAGGAAAGGTTGCTGTCAACCTGTGTTCCCAGATCTTTTATAATGCCTTCAGTGGACTACCATTGATGTGGTAATTCATGGGAGCCAGATTTTTCCAAAGGGGATGACTACACGTTTTTTGGCATTGAGCTTAAGGCCATGGTTCTGACAGCCGTCGTTGGTCTCAGTGAGGCCTTTCTGTAGGATGTCAACATCACTGAGCAAGTTAATAATAATAGCTCCCAACTTGCAATCATCTGTGAACTTTGTCAGTCAGAGTCCCTTTGTGTTTGCCTGGGCTTCTGAGAAGTATATACCAAACAGAAGAGGGCCCAGGACTGAACCCTGTTGGACTCCACTCTTGCCTGGTCAGCAGTCTGACTTGGAGTCAACTACTTTCACACTGTGGCTTCCACCTCTGAGCCAGTTTGCAACCCACCTAGTGATATAGGGGTTGATGCCTAGCTTAGTGAGTTTTTCTATGATTCCTGAGTGGGGAATGGTATCAAAGGCCTTGGCCAGATCAAGGTAGGATGTATGAACCACCTTGCCTTTATCCACAGTTCTGGTGACTGACTCAAAGAAGTTGACCAAGTTGAGCAGGCCTGATCTACCCTTCACAAAACCAAATTGTGTGGGATCCAGAATTTGGAAATTCCCTGTATCCTTGTTTATTAGGTCCATGATGATGTGTTCCATAGCTTTGCATATCAGACTTATCAGACTAATGGGGCGATAGTTCCCAGGGTCTGTAGTTGCTCCTCCTTTGTAGAGAAGGATGACTGTAGCAGTGTGCCGTTCAGTAGGGACAATGCCTGAGATGAGGCTGTGATTGAACAGGGCACACAGGTGAAGTGCCAATTCACTCTGTAGTTCATGTAGAACACAGCCAGGATATTGTCAGGTCCCATAGAAGCTGTATTCTCGGTCTTGGACAGTGCTGTTTTTAACCTGTGCAGCAGTAATACTGGGTGCCTGGCAATCTACCGGTATTGTGACTAGTCCCTTGGTGGGGGTGGGGGGTGAAGTTGGCACTGAATCTGTCGGCCAGTATATTGGCAATATCTGTTGGCTCAGTATAGGAGGACCATTGTGCAGTAGCTCAGAGCAAATCTGGGTATTGCTATGATGATTCTTTGCATAACTATAGAAGGCTTTGAGGTTTTCTTTACTGTGTGCTCCAATTCTGTTTTCATAGCTAGCTTTAGAGGATTTGATGAGGGATCTCAACTTTTTGTTGAGGCTGATAAGGGAGTTTTTCCAGTCTTAGGGACTTCACCTTATTCTGTATCAATTTCCTCCTTCTGTTGTAGAGTTTGTTTATGACAGGGGACCACCAGATTGGCTTCCTTTTTTTGGAGGAGACCATCTTGGTTCTGTTGGGTATGTCGAGATCCACGCATTTGTGTATGTGTTCGTACAGTGCATTGGTGTGTGATTCAGCGGTCATGCAACTAGCCACCTCTGTTTTTAGGAGGCCAAAGTTAGCTTTGGAGAATGTTTTCATGTTGGTTACCTTTGTGTGTGTGTGGGGGGGGGTATGGATTTCCAAGGTGATTAGTTTGTGGCTGGATCTAACCAAGGAGGAGTTGACTGTTAGTGTAGAGCAGCGGTCACCCATGTTAGTAATGACCAGGTCAAGGATGTTTCTACCTCTGGTGGGGGTAAGAATGAGCTGGTCCAGGGCATTGGAATTAATGAATATCAGGAAACTTTGGGCAAGTGTATTGGTACAGGAGTAGTTTTCCCAGTTAATGGAGGGGTAGTTGAAGTCGCCCAGTATGAGAGTGTTAGGTTGGACCCTAATATTCTCCATGGTGCTTAGGAATGTGAAGTGTGAATCTTGGGACATGGTTGGGGACCTATAGCAGGCTACTACCTGAATCGCTGTCTTACCCAATATTAGCTGCACCTGAAGTATTTCAGATGAGCTATGTTGGGCTACTAGTCTGGAGGTGTGCACATCCTTTATGAATATGGAAATGCCACCGCCTTTGGAGCTTCTGTCCAAGTTCTGGGGCCAAAAGGTGTGGAATGAGTTATAGCCTGGTAGTGCAGGGGTGCGTTCTGCTGCCTTGAACCAGGTCTGTGTTACAGCACAAATGTCGATGTTCTCCATTTTAAGGAGTGGTTCGAGAGAGTGCATTTTGAGATTTAGACTTCTAGCATTGAGCAGTATGACCCTCAGATTGCATTTGTTTTTAGCTGTTGTGATGGTAATTGGTCTTTGGAACACCAACTAAAAAAGGCACTATAGGGGTGTCAAGAGCCTTGGCCAGTATTAGAAAGCCCAGGAGTGACAGATACAAGCCATCTCTGGCAAAGCATCGAGGTCTGTCAAGCATGTCATCCCAGGCAGACAGATACTGGATTCCCTTAGAATGACACCAGAAACTTAGCCAATTGTTGAAATTAGTAATTTTCTGCTTGTACTGTGGTATCATTCTGGGTAATGGTAGGATGTTGCTCAGGGTTAGGGTCATACCTGCCTGAGCTGCATAATTCAAGAGCTCCTCCATGTCTCTCTTCATGCAGTCCAGGGAGGTACGTCTCAGGTCATTCACACCCACATATACAATGACAGAGTCATATTTGTACCTATTGTTGAGGGACCTGAGTGCATGTGTTATGTGGCGGATCCTGGCGCCTGACAGGCAGCTGACTGTTACTTTCTCTTTATTTAACCTAGTAAGTGGGATATCAGTGTGCCTAACTATCGAGTCACCTATGACTAGTGTGTTGGGCATGCTGTTTTGCCTTGGGGGCTTTGGTTGAGTGGCACGCTGTTTAGGAGAGTTATGTATCTCGTGATTAGAGTTGTGTTGTGGTGGATGAGTGCATTTCTGCCTTGGAGGTCTCTGCTGTTTGGGGAGATTTTTATGGCGAGCCTTCGCGAAAGTAAGTGTGCGGTTTGTGTTTTTATGTGAAGGCAGTGCTGATGTTTGTTCTGTAGGGCTATGTGTTCCATGTGGTGTGGTGCAAGTGTTGACCTTCTCCTCTTGACTTGCTATTCTGGTCTTGGCTGGAGAGTGTGTGACTTCCAATTTGGATATATAAGTGCATCTCTCGCAGGTCTGAGTAGTGGGAGGAGAGGGTAGTCAGTATACATGAGGCAGTTGCTACATTGCCTCAGGATGCCCAAGTTAACCAGGTTAATAGGAGAATGCACAGGGAACTGACCTTTAGACATGCCTGGAGGGGTGGGCATTAATAATAAGTACTGGAGCCATTTCCTTATAGAATGTTTAGTGCTGGTAGCACTTTTGTGTGCTACAATAATTGCTACAAGAAGTCTGGTAAAGTGCTAGACTAATAAGCTAGTAAAAGTGCAGGAGAGAACTAGTAGATTTAAGGGAAAAATTGAAGAGCAAACTTTGGCATTGCTCAGAAGCTTACAGTCCTGGATACAGTGTATCTGGACTAGACTAGTTACGGGAAAGGTGGGAAACAAGCGCAAATGTAGGCTTTTAAACCAGAAAGTTGAAAGAGATGGAAAAACTGCCCAAATGGCCAATATGTTACAATTTCTGGGCCAGAAACCACTCCTCTTGTGGTATATAAGCTACCTAGTGCTTACCACTCCCACTGATAAGCTAGAAGGCTTCCTTCAAACACAGAAAGCCTTGTGGGGGGGGGGGGGGGCTCAGAAGCTTACAAGCAGTCCTGGATACAGCAAATCTATATCTGGACTAGACTAATTACAGGAAAGGCAGGAGACAAGCTTAGAATTTTTTTTTGTATCAGTCTCCTTCTGACTGCTGTTAGAATCACATTCTCTCCTTGCTGCACTCTCAGGGGGGCGTGTCTCTCCTTGGTTTAGGCCATGAAAACACATGGGCTTTAGAAAAATCAAGTGAGTCATGCTGTAATTTCTTATTTTTAGCTAACTGCAGTCTTTGCTCATAAGCAGAAATAGTATCGTAAAGCTCATCTAGTTGATTCTTGAACACATCCGAAGAAAGCCTAATTGACGGGTCATTCTGTAGGGCTTTAATCTCTGCTAGCAAAGTCTCTTCTGGATTAAAGAACTCAAGTAACAAGTGCATATAATCAAAGCTCAAGTTACTTTTCAACGACTGCCATCTCCTTAGCAGCTCAGGATAAGCTACTCCGTAGGTAGGCATAGTCAATACTCACAGACCACGAATCACCACTTTATAAAATAAAACAGCTTCAAAATGCAAGGTTTGCCACTGCAGCCTTTTAAATTTATAGAGTTTACTTTCAAGCTGTTTAAAAGTAGCAGAAAAATTGCCCACCTGTTCACTGCCATTCGTACAGTCATTATCCAAAGCATCACTAGGAATATGAAGCAAGGGATTCTTGCTCACATGTAACGCACACTTCTATTGCTCTTAAGAGGCCTAGGGAGCAGGACTCTTCTGACAAGGAATTGGACTCTGAAGAAGAGTCTTTAGCCTATTTCTGTCAGATTCTTTCTTCATTAGAATGTTTCTGAGGAGGAGGACACCATTAACCCAGATTCTCCCTTTGAAGAGCTTTTCTTTGGGAATACAATTTCTTGGATTGTCCCATTTTTTTAAATGGGACTGTATACAGGTTTCTGATGTCCTGAAGAGGTTTTTTGGACTTCTCCAAATGGGGTCTCCCAAGTCTACTGCTATCTCTCCTGTCCTTACTGCCTTGTTGGACACTTTTTCATCAGCCTCTCAGGCTCCTGACTGTCAGCTCCCAGCTCCTAAAAAACTGATAGATTTGGTAAGGTGCTTGATGATTGTAAGTTTCTTTTCAAATGTCTTTCTGTTGACCCCTTTTTTGTTTTTGTTTCTTCAGACAAACCTTCCAAACTGTTGCCTTCCACTAAATTACTTCCTTCTGACAAGGACAGTAGGGCCATGGAAAGGTTAAGCAAAAAGGTGTACACTTCTGCTACCCTTTCCTTTCAGGCTAACTACCAGACCCATATGACAGATATGTTTTAGCTCTTCTCTTCCAGGCCTTTCGAGTTATTTCTAACCTTCCTGACTCTTAGGGGAAGGTTTCAGCCCTCTGTTTCTTGGGATACTCTTCTCAAGTAGCGCATCATTCTATTAAATGTAGTTATAATGCAGCTGATGATTCTTCTAGAGCTGCAGCCTTTGGTGCTTTGTTAGTACGTTATACTTGGCTTCACGTCCAACCTTTGCCTGATGATATTCAGGCTAAATTGATGGATGCTCCTCTTGACAATAATATCTCTTTAGTTCTGCTGCTGCTGCTTAGCTTTTAAGTCCTTGCAAGACAAGGATAAGGCCTTGTGGGAATTGAAACATATTTTTGTTTCCCATGTTCCCAAGTTTCAGAAGAATTATCCTTCCAAGCCTGCTTTTGTTCATAGATCGTCTTCACATCCTCCCAGTGATAAAAAGGATTCTAGAAGGTCTGCTCTTGCTAAGTCTACTCAGACTCCTACAGCTCAGAAATCTCCTTTTCCCGACAAACCAGATTCTGTCTGACTATCTTATTCCCTCCATCCTCCATCCTAAGTCAAGTTCCTTTATCTCTTCATCTTTCCCTATCTCTTCACAATTGGTTAAGGATCACTAAGGATTCTTGGGGTCTATTCATCATTTGTCAGGGGTGTGACAACCGTGCCCTGGCCCATCAATCAAGGAGCCTCAATCCTCACCACCCACTAACACCAGGGAGGTCGTCTCCTAGAAGAGAAAAGGATAACTAATGCACACAGTGAAGTACAATTTCCCTTAAGTGCACACAGAGATCACAGTCAGTCTGGGGCTGGTTGCTCCCTTGCTCACCAGGTCCCCAATAAGACTCCCCACTGGCACAGGTATAGGGTCCAGGTCTCAGCCTAACTGGGCAAGCTAAAACCACCAGTACTTTGTGTCTCTGCCAAGTAGCTGACACAACACACACACACACTTTGAGATAAGTATTTATACAACTTCACAGACACTGCTGGGAAAGGCTGACACAGATTCTCCAACTGTGCCCCTTTACCTAGACTATACTGTAGTAATTACTGCCACCACCCAGTTAATAATATCAGCTAATAAAAGGCCGTTAAAAGGGTGTCCAATTATTACTGTGCAATATTAATATCCAATGGTAGTATGACTAACAGTCAAGGCTTACTTTAGAGTGGCCTATTACAATAACCTCTATAAATATGCAATGGACTCTAGAGCTTATCTCTACACAAATCAGCCACAGGTAGAAGGTTTTAAAAATATTTAATAATAAATAATTAAAACACAAGACAAAACTACTACACCACAGAGATATCTAAGAGTTCACAGATCACACAGAAACTTAAAATAATACAGTAGGACAGGTCTGATTTCAAAGAAAAATACCTAATTAATCTTTACTAGCTTTAACTATTCCTACAAGAAATCACAGTGCTAAAATGTACATGTGAGCACAAGGCAGAGTGCTGATAAGTTAGATGTCCAAAGTCAAAATGCTTTTAGTCTCTTGTGAGAAATAGTATTTAAACATTACTAACAAGCATGTCTCTAAGGCCCTCCCAAAATTACATCATTGTTTACACTTACGTTTTCTCAGTATTCATATTGCATCATCTTAACACCTGGTCTGGGTTCTCAGGCCACAAACTGCATTATTTAGCAATCTAACACCTCCTCAGAAACTTACAATAATACAAGACATTTCACATGTATATGCTAGCAGAAACCAGAGCAATAAAGCACCTTCCACATCTAAATTCTAATCATAAACTTTAGCCTTAAAACAATGGGCATGAAATCTTCATCCAGCCGCCCTGGGGCCATCTTGTAAAACATTAAAGAGATTCATAAGATCTTTTCAACTTAAAAAGACACATTTGAAATACTTGGCTTGGTTTTCCTTACAGCAGATGGCAATGTTGCAACAATCTTTAAGTTTACATTTTACAGTGTTTTCTTACATTTAAAAACACAAGCCTGTATTTTACATTTATGTATACAGTTGATAGAATTATGTATCAAATTCTATTTGACTAGGCTGGCAGCCATCGCCCATCTCTCCCCAATTGTCACAAGGGGTATTACATGGTATGGAAATCACTTCCTCCTTTTTGGGCATTCCTCAACCTCCTCTGGAACAGCTATCGTTTTTTCTTGATGTCCTTCAGAGCCTTTTTTTCTTGTCACCTTCCAAGCAGTTTCTGCTCCTTAAAAGGGTAAGGGGTTTTATTGCAGAATGTTTTTGGTTCTCAGGAAAGAATGCACTTTGAGACACATTCTGGATCTTTTTCATTTCAACTCAACACATTTTTAAAGGTTCCTTCCTTTCTACTGCTATCCCTTCAAACACTGTTTCCTCTTCTTCTGCCTAAGGCTTTCCTTGATGATCATCGTGCATACAGCTGCAGTCATAACAGATGGGTTATCCTGCCGTCAGGCGGGTCCTCGGTCGGCCGAATTCCAAAGTCTAGGTCCGGCGTCGGTTGTTGTCGCTTCTTCCCTGACATCAGTGCGCCAGGGGTATAAAAGAGGCAGCCAACACCATTTTCTTCCGTCTTTCTTGCCGCACGGTGCCCGAAGCAGAAGCAGTTCGCAAGTGCCGGTTGGCCAGCTCCTGAGATTTATGAAAATATTTCAGCCGAAGTCTTCTTGAAAGCTAAGTACCCCGTTGGGGAAACTTTTCTTGCCTCAGACTGATGTCAGACAAAGTTAATAATTGCATTTCATGTGGGAAGCAAATACCGCATAAGGATTTCCACTCTTTCTGTATACCTTGCTTAGGCCCAGACCACGACATCTTGGCCTGCCATTTTTGTGCTAGATTCAATAAGCGCACTATTAAGCGTTGGACGGAGTTCGCCCTTCACTTTTTTGGCAAAAAATTTAATTATATTATGTCATCGGATACTCCAACTCCAGTTTTGAGCAAAAACCGCAAAGATAAGGACCGACATACGAGGTCCGCACTACCTACTGAAACCACGCTAAGGCCGACTACTGGTTCTCCGGTACTCAGCGAGGCTCCTATGCAGCCCCTGAGTACTGATGACAATGCATTACCGGTGTCTTCAGTACCCGAGGTCGCAGACTCCTCGGCCCCCATTCCTACTACAGATCCCGACGCCACTCCTGGTGGGGAAACTCAGAATTTAGACATGCCTACCATTTCTCAAGGGGTCTTCAGGCCTTGCTCCTTCTCTATTAAAGCCTTCACTAAATCTAAAGCAGCCATGAAAACCAAAAAACAGGTTCCTCAGACCCCCTCTCAAGGCACCATGCCTAAAAAACAGATGCTTAAAATGGCTGAGGATTTGATTACTCTTATCAGGGGTTCTCATCCCCCCTCTGACAAAAGGCCCAGATTAGAGGAAGACTACCCTTCCTCAGATCAAGCTTCTATTACCTCAGAACTATCTGAGGACCAGGATTATGCCTATTCTCCATTCAAAGGCTCTGATGCAGAGGAATCTATTCCCTCGGTCTCCCCCCCCCTGAGGACTTCTCTTTTGGGGAAACCCTGCATACATTGAGGGAACACTTTCACTGGGAAGGCCAAGATTATTCAGATTCCAAGAAAAGGCTCAGGGAATTTCTTCTGCTCCCCCAGCATAGGCCTCTGGCTATCCCTCCTGTTTTAGATATATTGGATGATGTGTACATAGAAGTCAGCCTTAATCCTGATTCTTTGCCACCAGCTCCTGTTAAACCAGACAGGTATTACCGGGTTCCTGATTCTCACCAGTTCCTATATAAAAGCCATACTGCTGACCCAGAAACAGTTTCACAGGGTCCCAAGGGAATTAAGGCCTCTATTGCTAAAAATCCATTACCTTCTGAGAGAGATTCCAGAGCTTTAGAAAGGTGGGGGGAAAAAGGTGTACACCTCGGCCACTTTAACCATGAGGGCATTAAACTGTCAGTTCCATATGTTAAAGTATCAACAGTTTTTGATATCTCAGCTGAAAAGCAAGATGACACAACCAGAACAACCAGATTTAAAAGAGTTGCAGGATTTGTTGCATGATGCAGAGCAAGTGGGTAAACATACCTTGCAGTGTGGTTTTGATGCTTTAGAGGCCTCATGTAGAGCTGCTGTTACGGGGTCTGTTATACGTAGGCATGCTTGGCTCAAAGAGCAAACCTTACCAGATCATGTCAAAGCTAAATTATCAGATGCTCCTCTTCAAAAAGATGTATTGTTTGGTGTTAAAGCTGAGGAGGTGCTAAAGAAAATGGAGGAAAAAGCGAAATCAATGCAAACAGTGAAAGATTTCCTGCAGGTACAGCCTCCACGTTTCAGCAGAAACTGGCCCTCAAAAAATTGGTCCTTTCCAGCCATGGACAGACCTCAAAGGGGCAGATACAGGCGCCCAAGGGGCAGAGTGCAACCTCAAGGATCATTCAGAGCCAGACAGTGGCAAGCACCAACCCCAAGAGGTGGAGAAGATAGATCACAGTCTTTTAGAAAACAGACACAATGACTCCCCCCTACTCCTGCCAAGCAAAGCTTTAATGGCAGCACCTTTGGGCAGAAAATTGACATTATTCTCAAAAAATTGGCATGTTGTAACAAAAGACAAATGGATTCTGGACATTATAGACAGAGGCTACAGGCTCCACTTTCACACCCTTCCAAAAATGAGAGGCATGCCAAACCTGCCACAAAATCAAAGGGCAGAGGCACAAAAACAAGTTTCAGCTCTTATAGACATGAAAGCAATTCAAGAGGTACCTGCAAAAGAACAAGGTCAAGGGTTTTATTCCAGACTATTCCTGGTACTGAGGAAAGACAAAGATTGGAGACCTATCTTAGACCTATCCATCCTAAACACATATCTACAGGTGCCAAAATTCAAGATGCTCACATTACAGCAGCTTCTTCTCATGCTGGGCAAGAAGTCTTGGCTGGTAACATTGGACCTCAAGGGGGCATACCTGCATGTCCCTATCAGACAAGATTGCAGAAGATACCTCAGATTTCTTGCAGGTTCAACCCATTACCAATTCTCTGCATTGCCCTTTGGCTTATCTACTGCGCCCCGAGTGTTTACGAAATGCCTGGCATCAGTAATCGCCTTCTGCAGACTACAAGGGATACAAATCTACCCATATCTGGACGACTGCCTGATCCAAGCGGACAGCAAGGACATACTACTGCAGCACCTGGCGTTTGTAATAAAACTGTTGAACTTCCTGGGATACACAGTCAGCAAAAAGAAATCAAAACTAATACCCTCTCAACAAATAATTTTCCTGGGTGCCAGCTTGGATACAACCACCCAGATGGCCTACCTCACACCAGACAAGCAAGGGCAACTGTCTCAATACTTCAGAAAAATGGCAACTTACACCAGGCTAACTGCAAGGAAAATCCTGCAGGATCTGGGATTCATGGCATCTTGCATCCTACTAATCCCATGTGCAAAGCTGCATATGAGGAAACTTCAATGGTACCTGAAAAACTTATGGTCTCAACACAGCCACAGCTTGGAAACAATTATCCCACTCATTCCATGCCTTCAAAAGGAATTTTTGTGGTGGACTCAAGCTTGCCAAAGAAACACAGGTCTTCCTTTCTGTGTACCTCAAGCAACTCAAATCATCACAACAGACGCCTCAGACTACGCCTGGGAAGCACACATGACAGATCAGTGCATTCAGGGAAAATGGACCCGAAAAGAGAAGCACCTCCACATCAACCAAAAGGAAATGCTAGCCGTGCAAAAGGCTATTATGACCTTCAAAGACCTACTGCACCCAGGCCAGCTATTGATAAGGACAGAAAACACCACAGTGATGTGGTACATAAACAAACAAGGGGGAACTCATTCATACCCCCTGTGCAGGCAAGCCATGACCCTATGGAACACAGCACTGGAATTGCAAATTCAACTGCAGGCACAATTCCTGCCAGGGAAGGAAAATACACTGGCAGACAACCTAAGCAGGAATATGACAGATCCACATGAATGGAAGTTGTATCCTCAACTTTTCACAAAGATAACTCAGGCATGGGGACAGCCAGACATAGATCTCTTTGCTACCCACAGAAATTGCCAGTTGAAAAAATTTTGTTCAAGGACCTATCATCCACAGGCCTGGAAAGTGGACGCACTTTCCCTCAATTGGGCAACATTGACAGTCAATGCCTTCCCACCTCTTCCTCTGCTGCCCAAAGTTCTATTAAAAGCCAGAGCAGAGAGGCCAAAAATGATTCTCATCGCTCCAGACTGGCCAAGACAACACTGGTATCCGCTCCTGAGGAGCCTGACACACTCCCCACCATAGATCCTACCTCTAGTCCCTCTTCTGTTGTCCCAGCACAACTACAAGACCCTTCACAGCCATCTCAAAACTCTAAATCTAGCTGCATGGAGAATTCCTTGATTTCCCAACAGTTTCTCCTCTCCAAGGAGGTGCAGAATGTCATCTTGGAGGCCAGAAGACCTTCTAATAGAAAGGCTTACTCCGCCAAATGGAAACGATTTTATGCCTGGGATCTCGAAAAGGGACAGAATCCTTGGGTAATAAATATACCTCAAATATTACAGTACCTAGCTGAGATGTTAAACAATGGACTTTCCTTCTCCTCCATCAAGATCCACACTTCAGCCATTTCTGCACAATACAACACAGATCCTCCATTATTCTCTCACCCTCTCTTAAGGCAGTTCTTCAGAGGCGCAAAGAATTTAAACCCCCCAAGGAAACCACCAGTCCCTGCTTTGGACCTCAACTACGTATTGGAAAAGCTGACCCTTCCTCCCTTCGAGCCAGCTTCTTCAACAGAGTTACAGTACTTGTCATGGAAAACAGCCTTTCTTCTGGCTATCACCTCAGCAGGCAGGGTTTCGGAGCTACAGGCCCTCATGGCTGTGCAACCATTCATCATTTTCCATCAGGACAGAGTTTCCTTACGAACCAATCCTACCTTTATGCCAAAGGTAGTATCCAGTGTAGCTTTGAATCAGACTATCCACTTACCTACTTTTTATCCTAATCCACAAAACAAAGGGGAAAGACTACTACATTCCTTGGACATTCACAGACAACTACGTTTCTACTTGGACAGAACAAAGCCATTCAGGAAATCTGAGCAACTCTTTGTGTCCTATGCTGTAGGTGCTCAGGGAAAGGCTATTTCCAAACAGACAATTTCAAAATGGATAGCCCACTGCATACACTTTTGTTACTCATTTCATGGAAAAACTGTGCCTGCAAGCATCAGACCCCACTCCACCAGAGCCACAGCTACCTCTGCAGCCTTCCTCAGGGGGGTCCCTACCAAGGACATTTTGGAAGCAGCCACCTGGAGTTCAGTGCACACTTTCTCCAAGCACTATCACCTCCCACTATACTCAAAATCTAGAGCGGGTTTTGCCACAGCAGTCCTGCAGGGCATCCTAGCCCCTCCTAGTTCCACTTAGTGCCTGCCACCCTTACTTAGCTTTGGGATTCTACCCATCTGTTATAACTGCAGCTGTATGCACGATGAACATAGTACAGTTTTGTACCTACCATAAATGTAGATGTTCGAGTGCTCATACAGCTGCTGTCCAGGTTTCCCTCCCTCCAAGCCCTCTTAGGACAGGCCTTATGACAAATACTTCTCATATAACCTTTTTGGGGTATTCTTTTATGGTGTATTTGCTTGCAACTACTGTTTTTGATTTATCAACATTGCATCTTTGCATTACATTATGTTTGCCTTCCTTCTGGGGGCACCTGACATCTGGGGCAAGAAAAACTGAAGAAAATGGCGTTGGCTGCCTCTTTTATACCCCTGGCGCACTGACGTCAGGGAAGAAGCGACGACAACCGACGCCTGACCTAGATTTTGGAATTCGGCCGACCGAGGACCCGCCTGACGGCAGGATAACCCATCTGTTATGACTGCAGCTGTATGAGCACTCGAACATCTACATTTATGGTAGGTACAAAACTGTACTTTTCTCTGGGTCTCAAGGATGCCTGTTTCTATATTCCCATTCATCCCCATTTTAGGAAATGTTTGCATTTCTTTGTTTCTTCCTTGCTCTGCCAGTTCTCTGCTTTGGCCTTTGGCCTCTTTACTGTCCTATGGGTCTTCCCCAAATGTCTTTCTCCTGTGATTGCTTTTTGCAGGATGAGGGGGATACAAGTCTTTTCTTGCCTAGATGACCTGTTCATTCAGGCTTCCTCTCCAGAGACCCTGCTCCAGCTAATCATGCTACTTGCCTCTTGTAGAGCTTAGGGTTTACAGTAAAGTTCCAAAAACCTTCCTGACTGTTTCTCGGGGTCATGGTTTTATCAGATGCAGGCTCCAGACCATTCCTATACTGGCATTCCTGCTGCATCCCAAGGCTTTGACTCTTATTGCCTTTTTTCAGGCCCTTCTTCCTCTGTTCTCATTTACAGCCTGGGAGTTTCTAGGGGCTCTGGGATAGATGGCTTCCACCATTCCCATGTTTCCTCTAGCCAAGCTTCATATGAGAAAGCTACAATAGTTCCTAAAGTTAGTCTGGCTTCAACACTCTCATCCTTGGACTCATGGACTTTCAGTTCCTCTTCTTCCATGCCTCAGGCTAGAGCTTCAGTGGTAGATTTGTCAACTGTCTCTCAGCACAAGGCTTCCCTTTCAGCCCCCAGTCCCTTCTCAGGAACTGTTTTCAGGTGCCTTAGACCTGGGGTGGGGAATTTCTTTCGGCTCTCTAAAGGGTCAAGGCCTTTGGTTCTTTTGTCAGAGGAAGGACCATAACAACATCAATGTAATGAGAGCTCTCCTTCTGGCTCTTCAGGCATTCCAGGGCCTATCAAAATATTTACAGACTACCACAGTGATGTGGTACATCAACAAAAATGGGGGACACAGTCTTACCTCTTGTGAAGACTAGCTCTTCAGGTTTGGGATCTGTCTGTCCAGTATCAGGTGACTCTTATATGTTTATAGATTAGTACTAAGCTAACTGCCCTTGTGAGCCATTTCAAACCTAGCCAATTATCCTTTGTGAGACACAAACCCTGAACCTTGTGCTTGTAAGGCAAACACCTTAACCATTAGGCCACCCTCCCAACCCAATTTTTAGGCTGTTTATATTCCTTCAGAGCAACACATTGTGCCAGACCCTCTGAGCAAGTCCATAACACAGATTATGAATGGATGCATCACAGAGATGTGTTTCAGGACATTGTCCACCAGCAGGGTACACCTCAGGTAGATCTGTTTGCCTTCTCTCTGAACAGACAGCTTCCTGTCTTTTATCAGAGTCCTATGTCCTCT
Source organism: Protopterus annectens (assembly GCF_019279795.1). Lineage (NCBI taxonomy): Eukaryota > Metazoa > Chordata > Ceratodontiformes > Protopteridae > Protopterus > Protopterus annectens. The sequence goes on along the minus strand of NC_056725.1, from coordinate 1,742,031,962 downwards.
GGCTTGGAAGGTGGACATCTTCTCTTCTTCTTGGAAGGATATGTTTCTTTATGCCTTCCCTCCTCTCATACCAAGGGTGCTGTTCAAGATAGAATAAGACTCTCCCAAGATCTTATTGGTGACTTGATGTGCTCGTGCTAAGTCTTTTTGCCCAGATAGCATCGGTTCCATCTTCTTCTGCACTTAGCCAAGGGCAATTGCCACAGGTTACCTCACAGGGTAGACCTACTCACACAGGGGTCTCTCATCCATCCTCACTTGTCAACTCTTCAACTGACACAGTGAGTAATAGGGTTTTGATCCCTTTCTAAGCACCTTTTTTTCTGAGGATGTTCTTTGGGTTCTGCAGGAGGCCAGGAAACCCACTTCCAGGAAATCTTATTTGTCCAAATGAAATAGATTTTCTGTTTGGTGTCTTACTCATAACCTTTCTGTGGAAGGTGCTTTGGTTCTGTCTTATTTGTGTGAATTGTGGCATGTTGGGTTGGCATACTCTTAAGTTAAAGCCCACCTTTCAGATATTTCTGCTTGTCTGCTTTTGACTCCTTCTTTCCCCCCTAAATTTGATGTCAAATAATTCCTTAAAGACATTCTTCATTTTAGACCTCCCAGGAAGCCTATTTCTCCTTCCTGAGGCCTTTATTGACTCTGGTTCCTTTTGAGTCTGCAGCTTCAGCTTCCTCACAGCACTGTACTTGGAAGGCTGTTGTTCTTTTGGCCCTTACTTCAGCTAGAAGGGTGTCTGAGCATCAGGCCTTTATGGCTGTTCCTCCTTTTTTAGTTTTTTCATAGGGACAGGGTGTCTCTTCATACTAATCCATATGCCCAAGATGGTTAAAGAGTTGTTTCTTAATCAGTCTGTTAATTTGCCCACTGTTTTTCCTTCTCCGCAGTCTGCTAGTGAGAAGGTTCTTCACATTTTGGATTTGCACAGACACTCGGATGTTATTTAGATAAAACTGAAGCCATTCGTAAATCTGTGCAACTTTTTGTTTCTTTTCATTCTAGGTCTCTAGATTTGGCTGTTTCTAAGCAAATAATTTATTCTTGGATATCTAATGCCATTTTTTTTTTGTTGCTCTTTTCATGGGAAAAGCCTTTCTACTTCTTTTAAGGCTCATTCTATAAGAACTGTGGCTTTTTCTGGTGCTTTTTTCAAGGATTAGATATCAATTCCAGCCTTGAGGCAGCTACTTGGAGTTCTGTGCATACTTTTATGAAACATTATAAGCTGGTTGTTTCCAGAGCCACAGCTGGATTTGCCAGGGCTTCATGGTTTTCTTGAGGCTATGCTGGACCTTCATCCTCCCAAGTTTCCTCTTGAGCTTTTGTACTCTACCTTGAGTAAGGAATACTGCAACAGTGATTTGAAATAGCGTAGTACAGTTGTGCAATATCTTACCATAACAGTAGATGTCCTTACCTTCATGTTGCATTATTTACTCTTTACCCCCCCTTTTCTTTACTTCCTTTTTCTTTTTTTCCTTCATTGGACTGTTGTTCTGAGGTAGGTATGTCTGTATGTCACCTTTATGCCATATGCCAGGAGTGTGGAGCGTATGTGTGACATACAATGTACTAGTAATGCTAAGGCTTTGGTATACTGGCTGGATGTCACACTAACCTTGGCAGGGGATCCTAGAGTAAGGAATACTGAAATGGTAAAGGGAAGGACATCTGCTGTTATGGGAAGATTTTACACAACTCTACTCTTTTAGACATTTTTTTTTTAATTTTTTGAAAGCATTTTTGCAATTTTAATGTTTGGTGAGTGGTATGCTTCTCATTTCTAATTTTGTTCTGGTTATTTACATTTTTTTCTTATTTAGTTTCTCATTACCACAGGAGAAAATATGGATTATCTTGATAATTTACACACTGTGTTTGGAGAGGTGACGGAGGGTATGGATGTATTGATGAAGATTAATGAAACTTTTGTTGATAGGGAATTTGTTCCCTTCCAGGATATCAGGTATGTTTGTGTTTCATTATTCATTAGATAAGTGGGGATGACTGTATAAATTACCTCCTTTAAATGCTAGAATTTGGTTGGAATCCTTTACTAATTGGATGTTAATATGATAATCAGACAGAGTCATGTTGATGTGGTAGTTTGTGGCCCAGCTGTAAAACAAAGCTGGTACTTGAGTGAGCACATTTGTGCCAGTTTTGCTTTTGCAGGTTGAATAGTGACTTTCCATTTGTATATCAAATTTATTTGCACTACCTTGACTCTGACAAACCTAAATAATTAAAAAATAGGTAACCAGTTCAAAAATGTGTGGAGTCTAGAAGGTGCCTTAATACTTAAGGAACCCTTTTGATAATTTACCAGTATGTGATGATTATTGCTTTATTACTATGGATGCTAGACTTGATGATTTTAATACTTTTATGAAATTTGCTCACCATCAGCCCTTCCAGGATCTGTCGGGACATTTGTACCCCTGTAGGGCAAGAGCTGATCACAGGAGGCCATTTTCCTTGCAGCCATCAGAGTTGTTGTTGTTATGCCACAAACCCTCCCCTGGTGGTTAATGTCTGCACTCACATATATGAGGGCATGTTGTGTCTTTCTCTACAGGTGTGCACGCTTCTGCCCATCCTTCATGAAAACTGCTGCAAAGTTTGATATAATCAAGCTCACATCCCTGACCCATATACTGCATGCTATGCATATTTTGTTCAGTAGGTGCTGACACTTCAACAAGCCAGGCTGCCTGTCATCTCCCACAGGTGCTTGAGCTGAAATGGTCTGCTTATCTCCATATTCCTCCATCTGGCTGCTGCAGCATTCAGATTACTAATTCATCTTGGTCATCTAGATTGTAGGTGGGCGGCACAATGGTGCAAAGATTAGTGTTGTCACCTCACAGCAAGATGTTCCCCGGTTCACTTCCCAGCTTGGATGCCTTCTGTGCAGAGTCTGCATGTCCTCCCTGTTTTCATGTGGGTTTATTAGTGGTGCTCCAATTTACTCTCACATTCTAAAGGCATGCAGTACGTGGTTTGGACACTGTAAATTGGCTATAGGCATGAGTGTGCTAGTGTTTGTGTGGTGCGGAAGAACTGCAGTGACAGGGTTAGCCATCTGCTGGTGTAAACCTTGGCTGTAGATGATTGTTACTGTTGAAGTGGCACCTCAACCCCACGTGCAAAAAAGGGAAGAAGGGGTTGTGGATGGATGGATCTAGATTGTAGTCAGGGCTTTATCCTTTTACATCACAGTATGGGACTTTGTTTCTCAGATCTTCGACTGAAGCATTTCTTTAGGAGTATCTTTCACTCCAGACCTCTAGACTTAAATTTTATTATGCCACGTATCAACCCTCTAGCTCTTGATGTGCTCATGCCAAGTCTTTGAATTATTGATATTTTTGATCTGAAAATCCTAAATGCAAAATGCTTTCTTTTGGCAATCACCTGTGCCTGTAGTATAGATAATCTGAAGTGGTCAAGTCGATCTTCAACCTGTAGGACCAAGAAAAGTATGACCGAAGCAGCTCTGCAGTTGAAACTAGGCTCTAACTTCTCCCGTTACTTACATCTACTTCCTTACCAGATCTCTTTTACTTCTGTATGAGCTCACATAGAGAAACATCGTTTTGTATAAAGACTTTAATAAAAAAAGCCAATTTCATCTGTTACCTTTTGTGCAATTAACATTTTCCTTTTGAATGCTACCTACAGGTCAGAACACACCTTTTTTAATTATTGAGTTGTATTTCTCATCAACCCTAAGCCACAACATTTTTATATTGCCTTTATGTTATTTCAGTGCTGTTATGTTCAAGTTGCTTCAGTCTCTCTGTTGTTGCTGCTATTAAAAAGCATTTATAATTAATATTTTTTTTGCTGTTGGACTTTGTAATCTTGCTTTCTCTCAGAATTGTTTTGTAGTGGTTCCTTCTGTATAGTGTCCTGTTTCCTTTTGAATGCGTTGCTTTGTGATGTACCAGTATTGTTCAGGACTTTAGAAGTATTATTTTGTGCTGTAAGTATGTCATTTCCTCCCTTTGTGTAGTCTTGGATGAGAAAAGTTCAGGCTTTATAAAAATATGATAAATGTGGGCACTGAATTCCTCAGGGCAGGTGCATGCTATGGATAGTTTGTTTTGAGTTGGAAATCTTAAGGTTGACTGTGACATTTACCAGGCTTTTGATACTAAGATCTTGAGAGACAGAAAAAACAAAACTGTCTCTTACAAGATTATTGCCTACAGATAGGTCTGCTCTGGACAGGGCTTCTATTTCTGTGGCTTTGTAGGGGATGGCTCCTTTGGTACCAGTAAACTAGAGAGTCTTCAGACTGTGTTAAACAGAAAGGGAAAGATAAGAGTAGGGAGAAGTGCAAATCTCACAAAAACCCAAAGAGGACAGAGAGATCTATCTATCTGAAGCACTTTCACAACTCTTGCAAAGAAACTTAAATTGGAAAAGTCCTGTCATTGCTAATGTTCTTTCCTCTACAGGGGTTCAGATCCTTTCAGTTATTGTTGTGGACACTCCTTCCAGGCAGACTTTCCAGGCAACATGATGCATCTCCTTTATATGAAGTAGCACTTGGGAGATATATTCTCCAAGTCTTCACCTACCAAGTAATTCTGAACATCCTTCATTTCTTTTTATAGTCACTCTGTTATGTTGAACATTAACAGATGGTGAGGGATGTTGTGAAGATGCAGATGGAGATAGTCTTATCTACCATCTAATTTCAGAGGAGTAAGGGTGTTTCTGTCTTCTCCTGTTTCTCTGAAGTTTCCTCCCTGTCACCCTACTGATGCCAATACTAGTGAAGCCATTCAGCACCCTGCAGGTGCTGCAGTCAATACTGACATAATCTTCGAAGTTGGAGTTTGTTAGGACTTTGAGACCACAACTCTTTACTTTGACACTTTCCATATCAATATAGTCATTGATGTTTGTGGTGGTGGTGTTGTCAGTATTGCCACTGGGTATCTTTGTGTCCCTGGGCCTTTGGGATTGATGTCAACACCAATGCTGTCAGCATCATTGTTGGTTGCCAGAGGTTCTGCCTTTAAGCCTCAGGTGTGAGACTTTCAGTGCTGGATTTTGGCATTGACAGCTGGAGTTGATTAGTCAGAGCCAGGTGGGATGCTTTAATGTCAGTGAACATTGACTTTAGGCATTTAGCACTGATGCCTTTCACCCCATATGATGCTTTGAAATCATTTTCTAATGTTGATATTTTATACTGTTCTGCACCTGTGCCACCCTCTAAAGTTGCAGCTGCGCTGGTCTGTACGTCATACCGTCTTCCATCTGCTTCTTCAGATTATCAGTCAATGGGACAGATAATCTTGAAGCTGCTGGCAGAGGTGCATCTTATGTCTGGTAGTAGCCCAGCTTCTTCCTCTTACTCAGAATCCTTCCCTTCAGTGAGGAGTACAGAACGTACTTGAAGAGGAAGCATATTGATTCTTCATTTGAGTCCCTCCTATTACACGCAGATAGTAGAGATGCAGCAGACTTCCCACCATCTTCCCCAGCTGACACCAGATTTAAGGAATTCTTTGAGATGATGAGGCATGAGGCTGGTCCACAGATCTCTGCAAAAAATTCTGCAGGAAACTTTTTAGTCTTCCCAGCCTGCTTCCTGGATGGTTCCTCTTGCCAGCAGGATGGTTACTCCCTTTAAAGAGGCCTAGAAAGTATCCAGTGTTGTGGAGCTTTCAACAGATTTGCTTTGTTCAGACCAAACATTAAGGAGAAACTAGAGTATATTGAAAATAAGGGAAAACTCTTACAGATGTTCTTCATCTCACATTGCTGCAGTCCTTACTTATGGGTAGTCCGCTGTCCTCGGTCGGCCCGCATACCAAAGCATTAGGCTGACGTCGGTCATGGGCGCACAGCCCTGACATCAGAGCGTCAGGGTATAAAAGCGCATGACAGACGTCATATCCTCAGTCTTTTTTGCCGCATGGTCCGATGCAGAAGCAGCGTTGCAAGTGCCGTTCGGCTTTCTGAAATTTTTCGTTTTCGGAGTTTCAGACATACCAAGTTGGGCTAAGTACCCGTTGGGAGCATTTTGTTTTTCTTGCCTCAGTTATTTACCGGATGTCAGAAAAAGTGAATAATTGTATTTCTTGTGAGAAGCAGATACCGCATAGGGATTACCACTTGCTTTGTATCCCTTGCTTGGGGCCGGAGCACGACGTAGTTGGGTGTCGGTTTTGTGCTAGGTTCAATAAGCGCACTATTAAGAGAAGGCTAGATTGCGCTAGGTTAGTCTTTTGCAAAAGGTGTAATTATAATATGCCGTCGGATCCTCCGACGCCCGCTTCCACGAAGAAGCGTAAAGACAAATCTGTAAAGCCTAGACAGGATGATTCGTCCATTTCGGACGCCGGTCCTTTAGAGACTGCAGTGGAACAGGTGGATCCGGCTGAAGTTTCTGTTGAGTCTCAGGGGGAAACCTTGATTTTACAGGATGTGGCCTCACAGGAGTCAGGTCAGGCTGAAGGGGCCTCTCAGGTTACTATTCTCCCTTCTTTGCCTAAGGGGGTTAGGCCTCCTGCTACTGTTTCTAGGGCTCCTTCTAAGGGCAGGTCTGTTTTGCTTTCTTCTGGAGTTAGTTCTGGTTCTTCAGGGTCTGTACCTAAGAAGCATATGCTTAAAATGGCAGAAGATTTGATTACTTTAATTAGAGGTTCCATGCCCCCTCCTGATAAGAGGCCCAGGGTAGAGCCAGAGTTGGAAATTTTGGAGCAGGCCTCAGATGATTCTGAGTCTTCTGCTGAAGATATTCAAGATTTTCCTCCTTATTCGGATTCCGATGCAGAGGATTCTACTCCTTCTGCTTCCCCTCCAGAGGATTTTTCATTTTCAGAAACCTTACACTCTATGAGGGAACATTTTAAGTGGGAAGGACAGGATTACTCAGATTCCAGAAAGAGGCTTAGAGAGTTCTTGTTTTTACCACAGCACAGACCCTTGGCTATTCCTCCTGTTTTGGATGTTGTTCAGGATGTTTTTTTCGGAGGCCTCATTTAATCCAGATTCTATGCCTCCTGCACCAGTTAAACCGGACAGGTATTATAGGGTACCTGAGGCTCATAAATACCTATATAAGAGTCCTAGGGCGGACCCAGAAACTATTAGTCAGGGGCCTAAGGGTGTTAGGGCTTCTGTTGTAAAGAATCCGGTTCCTCTAGATAAGGAAGCTAGAGCTTTGGACAGATGGGGTAAGAAGGTGTACACCTCTTCTACTTTAGCAATGAGGGCTTTAAATTGCCAGTTTCATATGTTGAAATATCAGAATTTCCTCCTTTCTCAGCTAAAATCTAAAGTGGATGCTTTGGCAGAGGGCATAGAGTGTAAAGAATTGCAAGATTTGGTGCATGTTTCTGAACAGGTGGGGAAACATTCTTTGCAGTGTGGCTTTGATGCTTTGCAGGCTTCTTCTAGAGTGGCTGCCACTGGTCCAGTTCTTCGTAGGCATGCCTGGCTTAAGGATCAGAATTTATCTGAGCATGTTAAGTCTAGAATTCTGGATGCCCCTTTACAGTCCGAAGTTTTGTTTGGTCCTCCTGTGGAGTCTGTTTTGAAGAAAATGGAGGACAAGGCTAAGTCTATGCAGACTGTTAAAGATTTTTTGCAGGTTCAACCTCCTAAGTTTAGTAGAAATTGGCCAGCTAAGGGGTGGACGTACCCTTCTTCTGATTCCCAGTCTAGGGGTAGATCTAGGCGTGGTAGGGGCAGAGCTCAGAGTACCTTTAGGCCTAGAACATGGAGTTCGCCTGCTCAATCTGCTGGTGTGGGTAGGGGCCAGTCCTTTCGTAAACAGGCCCAATGACCTGCATTTTCAGCTGCCAGATTCTTCTTGCCTGGCAGCTCCTTTGGGAGGAAAGCTAGCTCTCTTCAAGCAAAATTGGTTTTAATCACCCAAGACAAATGGGTGTTGGACATTATAAACAAAGGTTACAAGTTTTATTTCCATACATTGCCTCCTTTCAAAGGTATGCCAGACATTCCTCCTCGGCAAAGGATGGAGGCTCACAAACAGATTTCATTACTTCTTCACATGGGAGCCATACAGCCAGTACCTCCTTCAGAAGTGGGTCTAGGGTTTTATTCCGCCTGTTTCTAGTACCAAAGAAAGGGAACACGTGGAGACCGATTTTGGATTTATCTCTCCTCAACACTTATTTGGACATTCCAAAGTTCAAAATGTTGACATTACAACAGCTTTTGCCTCTGCTGGGAAAAGATCACTGGATGGTAACTCTGGATCTAAAAGAGGCTTATCTTCATGTTCCTATCAGGCCCAGTTGCAGGAAGTACCTGCGCTCGAGCTGGAAATTTACATTATCAGTTCTCTGCATTGCCCTTTGGCTTATCTACTGCGCCCAGAGTGTTCACAAAGGTTCTGGCTCCAGTGATAGCCTTTTTCAGGATGGAAGGAATACAAATTTATCCTTATTTGGACGATTGCCTGATTATTGCACAAGACAAGGACGAGCTTCTTCAGCATCTACAGTATGTGATGGTAGTGTTAAGATGCCTAGGGTATTCTGTGAACGAAACAAAGTCCAGTCTAGTACCCTCTCAGGACATGTGCTTTCTGGGTGTGAGACTGAATACAGCTTCCCAGATGGCCTTTTGACCCCGGACAAACAGAAAAGTCTTTCACTTTATTTCCATCAAATGTCTCTACGGTCCAGGCTGACTGCAAGGACAGTCCTTCAAGCCTTGGGGTTCATGGCATCTTGTATTCTGGTGCTTCCCAATGCCAAATTGCATATGAGGAAGCTTCAATGGTATCTCAAAATCTATGGACACAACACTGCCAGGATCTAGACACTGTCATTCAGATAATACCTTGCATTCAGAAGGAATTTTTGTGGTGGGCTCAGGAATGTCACCTAAACAAGGGACTCTCTGTGACCCGACCAGAGGCGAGTCAGATTCTAACGACGGATGCCTCGGACAAGGCTTGGGGAGCACACCTCAATGGAAAATGGGTGCAAGACACGTGGCCTGCCAGACTTCAACATTTGCATATCAACTTGAAGGAGATGTTAGCAGTACAATTTGCATTGATGGCTTTCAAGGATTTACTTCACCCAGGGCAGGTGTTGATTCTAACAGACAACACAACTGTCATGTGGTACATCAACAAGCAAGGGGGAACTCATTCGTACCCTCTTTGCAGACAAGCGATGATTTTGTGGGAGACAGCTCTCAGTTACAACCTCAATCTTCAGGCAAGATTTCTACCAGGAGCACAGAACTCCTTAGCAGATGTATTGAGCAGACAAATAGTGGATCCTCACGAGTGGAAATTGGATCCTCAGGTATTTCAAAAGTTGACAGTGTCTTGGGGAACTCCAGACATAGATCTGTTCGCTTCACCACTAAATTACCAGTTGCCAAAGTTTTGCACAAAAAGGTTTCATCCCACAGCTTGGAAGGTGGACGCTCTGTCATTCAGTTGGGACAATCTTCATGTATATGCCTTTCCACCTCTACCTCTTCTGCCCAAGGTTCTCTTGAAGGCCAGACAAGACAAGCCATCCATGATCCTGATAGCACCAGATTGGCCTCGACAACACTGGTATCCACTACTGAGGAGTTTGGTCCGAGAGCCTCCATGGCCTCTGCCTTTGATTCCACACCTTTTGTCTCAGGTGGGCTATCACTTTCTCAATGTCAGAATTCAGTCTCTGCATCTAACAGCCTGGCATATTCTGTTTTAGATTCTGGAGGTTCTCAGCTTCCACAACAAGTTTTGAATGTTATTTTGGAGGCCAGGAGGCCTAGTACAAGGAAAGTTTATGCTGATAAATGGAAGAGATTTTTTATTTGGAGCAAAGGGAAGGACTTTGATGTTTCCAAGCCTAATTTGAGTGCTTCCTTACAATATCTTACTGAGTTATTAGACAAAGGTTTGACCTTCTCCTCCATAAAGGTTCATGCTGCAGCCATTTCGGCTAATTATGACTGTGACCCTCCTTTATTCTCTCATCCTTTGTTTAAGCAGTTTCTCAGAGGGGCAAAGAACATAAGACCCCCACGTAGAGCTCCTACTCCTGCTTGGGATCTCAATTTTGTGTTGGAAAAGCTTACTCTACAACCTTTTGAGCCTGCAGCTACGGCCGAGTTAAAGTATTTGTCATGGAAAACTGCTTTTTTGTTGGCCATTACTTCTGCAAGAAGGGTTTCTGAATTACAGGCCCTTATGGCAGCGGAGCCTTTCTTGATTTTTCATAAGGATAGGGTATCTTTCAAAGTGAAGCAGGTGTTGTAAAGCAATACTAAAAACACAAACCAACACCGAGAAGAGGCAAAAACCAATAAATATCCAGCAGATTCCGAAAGGATATGATGAATTCCACAGAACTCACAGTTTCATAAAACACAGGTTTAATGTAAACGCCAGTAAAACACCTTGACATTCGTTTTCGTTACTCCAGTAACTTCATCCTTCTAGCCATTACTTCTGCAAGAAGGGTTTCTGAATTACAGGCCCTTATGGCAGCGGAGCCTTTCTTGATTTTTCATAAGGATAGGGTATCTTTGCGTACTAATCCTTCCTTTATGCCTAAAGTGGTTTCTAGTGTGGCCTTAAACCAAACTATTCATTTGCCTACTTTTTATGCAAATCCTCAAAATAAAGGGGAGAAGATTTTGCATACTTTGGATATTCACAGGCAGTTGCGTTATTATTTGAGCAGAACCAAGGAGTTCAGACAGTCTCAGCAGTTGTTTGTTTCTTTTGCTTTGGGTTCACAGGGTAAACCTGTTTCAAAACAAACTATTTCTAAATGGATTGGGTTTTGTATTTCTTTTGTTATTCCCATCATGGTAAGGAGATTCCGACTGGGATCAGACCTCATTCCACTAGAGCTACTGCAACTTCTACTGCCTTTCTAAGGGGGGTACCTACAAAGGATATTTTGGAAGCAGCCACTTGGAGTTCAGTACATACTTTTTCTAAACATTACCACCTTCCTCTTTATTCTAAGTCTAGGGCTGGATTTGCCACTGCAATTTTACAGGGCATTTTAGCAACCCCTAATGCTTTATGATTTTTCCAACCTCCCTTTCCCGTTGCTTTGGGATTCTACCCATAAGTAAGGACTGCAGCAATGTGAGATGAAGAACATAGTACAGTTTTGTACCTACCATAAATGTAGATGTTCGAAGATCCACATTGCTGCAGTCCAATTTTCTCTCCCTCCTTCCCCTCTGTAGCTTAGCATGGTTATATGGTTTGGGTGATGGCTGTTGTTGGGCTTATCTTTTGGGAAATTACTCTGTTTTTTGGCTGTGGCCTTTCTTTTAGGGCCTTCTGACATCTGTGGCAAGAAAAGACTGAGGATATGACGTCGGTCATGCGCTTTTATACCCTGACGCTCTGATGTCAGGGCTGTGCGCCCATGACCGACGTCAGCCTAATGCTTTGGTATGCGGGCCGACCGAGGACAGCGGACTACCCATAAGTAAGGACTGCAGCAATGTGGATCTTCGAACATCTACATTTATGGTAGGTACAAAACTGTACTTTATTGAAATGCCTCTTTTCTATGATGCAAAAAAAGAGCTCATACTAGTTGTGGTACCAGTGTGACCATTAGTAATAAGGAAATTAAAGGTCTAACACTGCTGCAATGTCTAGAGTGGATGCTGGTCTAAAGGCAGTAATAGTAAAACCAAGGGCATCACAGTCTTCCAACTGGGGAGGGCAGCAGTTTCTCTTTGATACCTTGCCTAAGTGCCCCACTCTGTGACATTAGGGGCCTGTCTGTGCCACCAATTGCAGCCAGGGCAAGCCAAAGACAGATTTGTAGAATAATATACAGAGGCTACCCATTCCCTTGTCTTGTCTCCCCCATGTCACACTGTTCTCCCCTGACAGACATCCCACCCTGTTAGAAGAGTGCAGTGAGAAAACACCAATCCAAATAGTCTCACTAGACCAGAGAAAATGTGGGTATTAGTAAGTACTAACATTATTTTTAGTGCCTTAGAAGCAAATAATCCCAGATCAGTACTAGGTTCAAGCAGTCTAAAAGATGAATTTGTCCCTAAGGAAATAATCTGGATAATCATGATACAGTCCTTCCCTGTCTGTCAGAAAGAGACAAGATGCTCTGTTTGGATTTCTGTACAATTATCTTGAAAAGTATCAAACAGTTCAAGAGGTTTCTGCTTTTCCAAGTAGGAGTGAGGCATTTAGTTTTGGTCTTTTTCACTTACTGAGAAAAGTTACCTCAGCACCCACCTGGTGGTTTAAAAATGCATGTCCTTAGTGACCGCGAACTCAATGATGCAAAGGGTCAAGGTGTTTCCATATAAGGATGACTATATCCTGATTGTTTTTAGTTTCTAAAAGCTAGTGGTAGCTTGGGAGTCTCTCCTACAACTGTTCAAATCTTTGGGAGTTATGATGAACACTGCAAATTCCCAAATGGTGTCATCACAGACTATGGCATTCATTGGTTTCATGTTGGACATTCTCTTCTGCAAGGCTTATCATCCATAGAACAGCCCCCCCCCCCCATACAAGTGGCAGTGGCACAGCTACTCCATTCTCAAACAGTATCACAGCACTTCACTAGGTCTCATGGAAGCTTCTATATACATAGTGCCTTATACCAGGTTTTGCATGAGAATCATACAGGAGGTAAAGGGTCAGTGAACTCCGCTAACAGACCTGTTATCCTTTCTAGGGAGAATTTACAAAACAAAGTGTGCACTTACAGTTATGGCTTCACACACCCAGCCTTGCATGGTTATTAATTTAGCTGCTCTCTTTTTCCCTTCCCTTTCCTGTAGTGGCTGTCAGTGCAGACGCCTTTCCCTTATGGTGTAGGTGGGGGACTCTCAGTATGCATAGCAGTAAAGTGTAAAACTGTGGTGGTGACTGTGTTTGGGAGTTTCTGCAGATGTGTTTGTGAATTCTTTGTGACCTAGTTGTGATGCGAGGTGATGTTCGTTAAGTCTTTGTGAGAATTGAGCATTAGTTGTAGCTGGTATTGGTGAGAGGAGACTGCAGTATGGAGCTGAACTTTCACACAGGACATAGAAGGAAATTTCTGCAGGGAATGAGTGAGCTGAGATTAGAGGATGTACACAGAGCAAAAATAGTGCGTGGAAGGCATTCACTCTTTCTAGAACTAAGAGGAGGCAGTCAAGCAGAATACATTGTTTTTTGGTGAAAAAAAGAAATAGAGAATGCTTCATTGAGTTAATGATATCTGAATATGTGGATGTTGTTATGGATTGGGAAAGGTTTTCCAAAGTAGAGAATTTTTATGGTAAAGCTTATGGAAATAAAGGGGAGTAGACGAGAAGTGAATTCTGATGATGATAAAGGTAGCATTAGAAAGAAACTGGATGTGGAAAAGTATTCTATTGGTTAGGGTGGACGTAACGTGGCATAGTGTAGTGGTGAGATAATGAATGAAATAGGAAAGAGCAGAAAGCTGTGTAAGGATGAGGAGAGAGGTAGTTATTCAGAACTTGAGGGAGTGGCAAAATGTGAGGTTGGTTCATAGAGGCTGGAGAGGAGACTTAAAGGAAGACTGCACTGCTGAAGATGAAATTTATTTAGATTGAAGCAAGACTGCACTGCTGAAGATGAAATTGATTGAGATGGAAGCAAGCAAGGTAGCAGACAATATGGGCAGGGTCCTTACTTGTTTAGGTTGTATGTTTCCAAGTTATCTTTTTCATTTGAGGTGTTTTGCAGTCTGTATGCAGATGTTCTGAAGTTGAATAAACTGACTACATGTGGTACCGATAGGGCATGTCTGAAAAAGAACTTGACTAAATTGACCATTTGGGCATGGGAGAATAATATGCTTATAAATACATCAAAACTAAGCATATGAGATTTGGGAGGCATAAAATGAAAGTCAAGTATTTAATACAGCACACACTGATTGAAACTGTAGATTCATTTAAGGACCTAAGTATATGGGTAGATCCACTTTTGAGTTTTTCTAATCATATGAAGTGGATAGTGGAGCTGAATGCTGATGGACATCCAGGTGTGGGTGGTGCAGTGTCGCTTGGACCCTTCCTGGGGGCTCGACGTCTGAAGCATTGGGCAGATGTTGATGACTTTGTGTGGGTCTGTTTAGATATGTCCATGCTTTGTTGTGCAGTGTGTTGCCCTTGCCCCAGGTCTACATTTTTGCAGGTTGAATTCAAGTATACACTAAATGGTTTGTTTTTTGTCTGTCGGGATGGTCGAGACTTTGCTGGGATGTTTATTGTAGCAATATGGATGTGCGTGCACTTTGTGGGCATGTCTCATTGGTTTTTCTCAGACATGTATTTATTGTTATATAAATATTTTTTTTGTATACGTTTTTTATATTTTTATGTATATGATATATTTTGTTTTTTGTATGTGTGGGATTGAAATGGAACCTAGTGTAATGTGGTGCTGATGGCTAAATAAGAGGTGTTTTTGAAAACTTTTGCTGAAGGGAATTTTTATGTTAATTATTTTATGTACCTTTGGTTAGGTAGTTGTGACTGGCTGAGATGTGCTAGTGGTTGGAGCTTTAGGATGCTTGGTTGGGTGGTCTGACATTGTGGTGCAGTCTGAGGAGGCGATCTGGGTGGATCACGAAGGCGCTTACTACTTTTTGTTTGATAAAAGGTAAATCTGCCTCAGTTATCTCCCCTGGAATCCCTATCCAACTCCTCCATGTGTCTGATTTCTCATGTCACTGAAGGAGCAGTCTGAGTAGTGGGTTCAGGCATTATCATGCGACATGTCTGGATGCGCCTTTGGGATTTTGTGGACACTTAAGTCTTTTTTAACACTCCAGTTGAAGCCTCCTCCTTTTTTGGCTCGAAAGTGAAAGACACATTGGCCAGGTGTGAGAAGGGACAGTAAGACCCAGTCTGCCTTAGCCATACATTTGCCCACTCCTCAGCATCCATACTCTAGAAACTGGAGGAGCGGAAAGATGTGGCACAAGAAATTACAGGGTCCTTTCTATGACTCACTTGGTGAGTATACTTCCCGAGGCAGAAGGGGTAACTCATTCGGAAGATGCCCATTCAGCGGCAGTGGGGGTCCACGTAACCAGGGCTCTAGTGATTTTCTCTGGACAACCCTATCAGAGCTCCTGAGGAGCGGCCCGATTGCTTTCCTCTGGAAGCAGTTGGGGGACATTTTACCTTGCACGTTTCTGCCTGGCTAACAACAACAATGGATCTATGGGTGCAACAGATCATAACCAGAGGATACCACATCCCTTTCATTCTTTACCGAAGGTCATCACAAAGTCGAATTCCTGACGTTGCACCCAGTTAAAGGGAAACAGCAGCACTAGAAAATCAAAAGCTGCTTCAAAAGAGTCATCCAAATAGTCTCACCAGACCAGATAGGATCTGGATTCTACTCTAGATTCTTTTTAGTTCCAAAGAAAACAAGACTGGAGACCAATTCTGGATCTCAACATTCTAAACAAATTTGTTAGATCTTCAGGATTCCTATTATCACATAAAAATGGACAAGCGCTCCAGAAGATTTCTTTGCTTCCGGCTTCACTTTCAATTTTGTGTGCTGCCCTTTGGACTCTCTGCAGCCTCCAGAGTGTTCACCAAGTGCATGGCAGTAGTAACAGCTCACTTGAGACTTCAAGTATTCTGGGTGTTTCCGTATCTAGACGATTGGCTCCTTACTGCCCCCACCAAGCGTCTACTGGAGATAGCACTAAACTACACACTCGGGCTAGCAGAATCTCTGGGAATCTCAAACTTTGGAAGGTGCAACCTGATCCCCTCTCAATCCTTAGAATTTATCGTGGCGATCTTCAACACGAATGTTTGCCTGGTGTCTTTTCCGGACCACAGACTACACAGGATAAGATCCCAGATGGGGTGATACTCTGTCAAAATCTAGTCCCAGCTTGAAGAGTGCTTGAACTCCTGGGTTCCATGGTGGCGTCAATAACCATAGTGCCCTTGGCAAGACTACACATGCGAATTCTACAGTGGCCCCTTCTAACTCAGTGGTATCCCTTACAAGCATCCATTGCCTTTTCAAATAAGAATAACTGAGTGATGCAAACAGGATTTAATGTGGTGGATGAAGCCAGGTGAACAACAATGGAAATGCCCCTTTTACCCATAACAGCCCAAGGTCACAGTGACTATGGATGCTTACCTGATAGGGTTGGGGGGGGGTTCCAGGGGAAGATGGTCCAAGGCACTTGGTCAGACATAGAGGCCCACCTGCATATCAGTGTTCTGGAACTGAGGGCGGTGCTTCTAGCATTGCAAGCATTTCAGTCCATCCTTCTGTCAGAGTCAATTGCTATTTAATCAGACATGTCAGTAGTCTGGTACATCTACAAACAACGGGGAACCAACTCCTACCCATTGTGTTGAGAACCCATGAGAATTTGGCAATGGGTGATAGCTTCTAGCCGCTTTCTAGTTGCAGTGCATATTCCCTGGAGCTCCAACATGACTGCGGAAAAGCTGAACAGATGCATCCTACTGCCTCACGAGTGGTCCCTCAATCCTATCATTGTGGCGAAGATTTTCAGCTGCTGGGGCCAGCCTTGCTGCGACCTATTTGCATCTCCAGCAAACCGCAAATGCAGCAGCTATTTCACCCCCAATTCCCCAGCGGGAGTCCCCGAGGGACGCTCTGATTCACGACTGTTCCACGGGACTTCTGTATGCTTTCCCTCCCTTTCCCCCGATTCCCCAATTTCTAAAGAAAGCCCTTTGTCTGAGAAGCAGAATAATCCTCATTGCTCCTGACTGGCCTCAACAAATTTGGTTCCCTTTCCTTTGGCCTCACCTAGTATACCAACCATGGATTCTGGATCCAACTCAAGAATTGATCTCGCATCCACAAGACTTGACTCACCCGAACATTCCCAGTCTCAACCTGACAGCTTGGTTTCTCCACTTCTGGTTATCTCCAGGTATGATATCTTTCTGGCTTCACATAAACCGTCCACCAGGAAAATTTATCTCCTCTAGTGGAAGAGGTTCCTTATTTGGTCCAGACAAAGACAAATAGACCCTTGTTCAGCCCTGGTTAGTGTGATTTTGGATTATTTATCAAATCTTCTCCATTCAGGAGCAGCAGCCTCAACCATTTGAGTTCACTTAGCTGCTATCTCAAACATCCATAATGGGTATCGAGACTCGTAGCTAATCTCCTATTGTCTCTGCAAAACTTTCTTAAAAGGTGCCTTGCATATTAGACCAGCCTTCAGGGAACCCATCGAACCTTGTACACTAGTACTACAATCCCTGAAATGTTCACCCTTTGAACCTGCTTCCACTTGAGACCTTAAGTTCCTGTCCTGGAAATCTCTATTTTTGATGGCTATCACATCAGCCAGACGCATTTCAGAGCTTCAGGCTTTGGGTATTAAACACCCTTGCATGGTATTTCATAAAGACAGAGTATCACTCCAGACCAATCCTTCTTTTCTGCCCAAAGTTATCTCAAACTTAACAATTAACCAAGTGATTGACCTTCCAGTCTTTTTCCCCAACTGTTGAAACAAAAGAGAGTACTGTTTTCATTTGCTGGATGTTCATAGACAGTTACGTTTTTACCTGGACAGAGCAAAGTCAGTACTTGTATCAGACCAGCTATTTGTGTCCTATTCAGGCCCGAAATTGGGAAGCCAGGTCTCAAAAGTAACCTTGTCCACATGACTGAGAAACTGTGTATCCTTGATTTACCAATGAAGTAAAATTTCTCTACCAAGCAAAGTCAGAGCACATTCTACCAGGTCAGTAGCAGCTTCTGTTGCTTTTCATGCAAAGGCTTCATTGAATGATTATTGTGCAGCTGCAACTTGGGCTACCCCTCATACTTTTATCACTCATTACAAATTGGATTTGGCCTCCAGGGGGAAGAGCCTCTATTGGTTCAATGGTGCTCAGGAACATCCTTCCGTAAGGACCTCCCAGGACTAAATGTCACTAGGGACTCTGTCCCATCAGTAAGGAATGAATGAAGACTTACAACAGATAAAGGAGTTATGTTCTTACCATAACGTTCATCTGGTTTTTTCAACCGCATTCATTCATTACGTCCCACCCTCCTTCCCCCTCCAGAGGCTTCTGAGGGATTGAATTGGGTCCTACATCTGCTTTAGGGTTTCTGCTCAGAGACGGTCTCTGCTTTACTTGTAATGGGTAAACGCTGTCTGAGGTAACAGGGAGGAGGGCATTGTGGGTTGGAGTTGAGCTCTAGAGTGTTTTGGCTGGCACAGGCTTGTTGCAAGGCCCGACTCGGTTCCGAGGATGGAACCGACACCCATCAGTAATGAATGAATAAAGATGAACAACACAGAAGGACCGTTATGGTAAGAACATAACTTTTTCTTCTGTAGCCCAGAGGTTACAATGTACCTAATACCCAAATATAATTTCCTCATCCTTTATTTGCTCATAAGCCTCTCTAATCCCAAATGCTTTTTTTTTCATACTGAAATTCAGATGAGTTATTTCTAATTCTTACATTTAAGAGGAAAAGGAAACAATAGGGTTTTGAAGTCCAAGTTTCTTAGTAATTTATGATACCTGAGAAGATTTGTACGGCACAGTAGTACAGCAGTTTGAGTTGTTGACTCACAAGCACAAGGTTCTCTAGTACAGTTCTTGTCTGGAGTACCTTCTGTGTGGAGTCTGCATGTCTCCCTGCATTAATTTGGGTTTCTTCCTGGTGCTCTGGTTTCCTCCCATGTTACAAAGACGTGTTTGGAGCGTTTCCTTAATTAGAGGAACTGCTACTATTGTTCTTGCAGGATTATGGATTTAGTGAAACTGTTACCCTTGTTCTTAAGACCGTCTGGGTAAGGTCCACTTCATCACAGACTAGGCTACAGTTTTTCATAGAAAAATTAAAAAATAGTTTGATAAATAGGTGTTTTATATCCATTAAATGTACAAGCTTGGCTTGTCCCCTGAAGCAACCCTAGACTGCTGAACTTGCAGTAGAGACTGTGTGGTTTGAAATCCAAATACTATTAGCTGTTCTGTGTTTGCCTTAAAATAAGTTTTTTGCTACTAAGCATGTGTAATTTTCTTTGTGCCCGACTTTAATTCTCCTGACCACTTGCCAATTGATTTTTTTTTTTTTTTTTGCCAGTCTTTCAGGCTCCGTTGGGCAGATGTGCAAAGTAATATTTTATGGTCAAGGCATAGGCTGTTGAGATTTTTTTTTCAAAAACCATTGCTGGGCTGGGAATTGGGCTACATTTATTTTGCATACTGTTATGCACAGTAGAATTAAGTTTATAAAAAATTGTAAAGGTGGAAGCCTAGCTGCAGTGATGAAATGGGGTTTGTGGGCTGTCTCCTTGCCTGCTTGCAAATTCCTGAATGAGAGTGCACTTTGCTGCTACTTGTATCCTTTCAGAAAGGAGTTGTAGTAGCATTAACTATTCTGCTGTCAATAGCTGTACTCTACATTTTCTTCACTTCCATTTTGACAAATGAGTCTGCATATTGGTGATATTTAATCCTGTTAAACCTCCCCTTGTGGTAGGCCTGACTAGTTGAAGTATCAAGCCACTTTCATTTAATAGTAAGTTTTGTATTGGAGAATATTTTAATATTGTGCAAAATACTCTGAGCAGCAAAGACCTGCTTGTCCAGGTCTGATTGGCATCCATCTGTGGTTATAACAGACATGTTCCTATAAAGGTGTAAGAATGCAGTGAAGAAGAGTCCTTTCTTTTTCCTTTCCTGTAATGAGATGGACTATAAATTACTGATAATTTCTTAATACAATACTGTTGGCCATGAAGACACGTGCTTCTCTGTCTTTGGTTTGCCCTACAGAAGACATCTGTCTTATTGACAGTGCGTTTTATGGGAGATTTTATTTTTCAAATTACCTGTAGTGGATCTTATTGTCTCCATGTACCAACCTATGAACCTATATCATGTTAGTCGCCCTGCTAGACAGGGGCCCAGAGAAGTAAATATTGTGGGAAGAAATATCCATGGAATTGTTATGGCTAGGCTTGCATAGGCCCTAGGGCCGATAGCCTAGTACCAACCTATGAACCTATATCAACTAATTTGTTAATGATAGATCTGATGATGTAATTTTCATTAGTTCCTCAACTTGTGGGCTTCAGATCTGACCCTCAGACCTGACTCGGACAGTTTCTAAAGCTTAGGCTCCAAAGCTTGAGCTCCTCCCCTACCAGTAATGCCTCATTCCCCCAGATTACCTCAGGTCTTGTTTGCCACTCATAAGAAAAGCATCATGCTCTGCTTGCTTGAGCACCATTTTTGGATATTTGCAGTTAAGTTTTCTTCCTTTCTATTTTGTATATTTTATAGTAATACTTTCTTCTTATCTCCTACCCTTTTCCCTTAAAAAAATAAATAAATAAAAAATAAAAAAAGCTGCACTTTTTTTTACTTTTAAAATAGCGATCGCTGGCCATTTCTCTTTGGCAGGAGCTACTTTCCTTTCTTACATAACTGCTAAGAAGATGTCTGATGAGCCTTTAAGCTTTAAAAAATTCACTTCCAGTGGGCACAAGATCCCATTATCTGATGCTCACAGGAAGTGCATATATTGTCTCTGCCCAACTCACCTCGAAGCCTTCTGCTCTATTTGCAAGGGGTTTCAAGAGAGCACTGGCCAACAGAAGAAATAAACTTATTCTGAAGGGCCTCCTTCCTTCCTTCAGCCCCTTCTGCAGGTCATTCCACATTAGGGGCTTAACCCCCCCCTTAAAAAAGCATAGGGATGTCCGAGAATGCAGTAAACATTATCCGGGAAAGTCAGGCTGCTGTTCTTCTGAGGAGCCTCCATCCAAGACTCCTAGTTTTTGGATCCAAAACACTCAGATCTGAGTAAGTCTGCACAGTCATCTCCTTGGCTCTGAGCTCCCCTGCCTTCAGAGCCTTCTCCTACATCCACAGGATTTCCCCTTAAAGAGAGATCCCCCAAGATTACATCCAGGCCACCTTCTACAGCATCAAATGTCAGGTCGTCCCATAGCCTTTCTGAATCGGAGGTGGACAGATTGATGAGGCAATTTCTTCAGACACAGCTACAGATGGGGGGGGGGCCTTACCAGTTATGTCCCCTACTGTGTCCGTAAGTAGATAGCCACCTTTCAGACCATTAGCTCCTTCTCCAATCTGACCTCCTGCTTTGGAGTCCTTGGATCTGAAGGCCAATACTGATCCTCTGTTCGACCCTGACAGCTACCCTGACTTGCTTAGCCCTGACTGCGTTGAGTCAGAGTAGCTGTCGGAGCTGAAGCCTTGGCATTTGCTCTGAGCAGTTGACCTTGACTCTGAAGTTTTTGGAGCCATCGCTTCCCCTCGGAGCATCAGTGTTCAACAGCTTGGCCCAACTTCCCTTTTGGAGCAGAAGGCCAGGGATGGGGAGGACTCAGGGATCCTGTGCCCTGATAGCTTCATCTCCAGGGGGGATGATCTTTGGCATCTCCAACTCCTTCCACTTTTGAAGTGGTGGAGAGGGTTCTGTCCATGGCCAGGAGCTCCCACTCTTTCAGATCCACTCCTCATCTCCATGGATACTGTCTGTGAGACCTCACCACTGCCACCCTCGGGCCAGATGGTGCAGCAAAGCCTTCAGGTATTTCCACCCTTGGAACACCCCAGATCTCTCCCAATATCTCCTAGGAACACCCCACCGAGGAGATTCCCAGGAAGAGAAGGTGCAAAAGGAGGCAATCCATTACAGAAGACACAGATTTCAAGGAAGAGGAAGGGTCCCCCAGATTTGCACCTGAAGATGTCTCTTTCGGAGATATCTTAGAAATCGTGTGTCACAAAGGTGGATTGACTTCCAAAAACCCTACCCCTGAGGAAATGGTGTTCTTGGAGGCTTTCAGGTCCAGTCCATCTACATCTTGGGTGTCCCCCCCTGCTGATGCTCTTATCGACCTGCTATCAAGCAGGGAATGGAAGGACCTGTACACTGTAGAACCTATCCCCAAACATGCAGACAAGCTCTTTAGTGCACCCACTGACTGACCCTATTGGACCAAAGGAATCCCAGTAGATGCCATGGTTGTTGCTGCAGCCACCAAGAAGGAGCTGGCCCAGGAAAGAACCACTGTCCATTCCCTTAACAGGTAGTCTAGGGCCATGGACAAATTTTGCAAGAGAGTTTACATCACGTGTACCTTCACCTTATGAACCATCCATGCGACTGGATGTGAGGATCATCTGGCAACGAACTGCCAGATGATCCTCACATCCAGTCGCATTCAGTTAGGATACACACAAGGTGGGGGTTACATACTACAACAGATTTAAAAAAAAATGCAGTCTTCCATTGTTTTCTAGCCATTCCTGGCTGATGTCATAGGATTTGTTGCATAGGAAGGCAAATCAGCAGAATGGCAGAAAGGCAGAAAGTCGGCTTCTGGTAAGAGGCAGGCATACGTGTCAATTGCAAGAATGTTGACTAGTTTTTTAATTTCGGTCAACTGTCTGACTTTACAGAATGCCCCTGATTATTTGTCTTTGTATGGTTGTCGTAAGTAAGGAGTTGATGAAGATGTGTATGTTTTCTAAAGTAGGATGCCAGAGCATGTTTTTTTTTTTTTTTTTTTTTTTTTTTTTACATTGCTGCAGATTCGTACTTAGTCTACTGCAAAATATTGTCCTGTCTGTATTCTTTCCTATTAAGTGAGATGGCAGGAATGCAAGTTTTCTCTTTATAAAGTCAATTAAGGGGAAAAGGGCTCAATAAAAACCTGTCTTTAACTTGTTTTGCATTGGTCTTGCCCTTACCTTGATAACTGAGAAATTCGGCAGCAAATTGCTTTGTTACAGTTAGTCGGGTCACATAATAACCTCCGTATGCTGCTATCTTTGTTACCCTTTATTTAAGTGGGTGGTGCCTTCTCCACTCCTTGCCATTACTTCTGATAGAGTGTCATTTAACAATTTGTTCAGATATTAGCTCAGAATAATACAGACATTAAAAAGTAAGATGTTATCTAGTGTTCTGGACCTCAGGCAAGACAACTTCATGCCATCCAGTAAAACAGAACCCATGAGTAATTTTGCAAAATCCACACAGTGACACTTTTGCTGCCGAGTCTAACAAACAATGTTAAGTTGTCAATCTCGCCTTCATTCTTGCTGGATGAGTTCGGAGCCAATCCTCGGCTCCGACTCGGCCACTCTAAAAGCTCGAGAGCTAGTTCCACCGGCTCGAGGCTCCCCTATATCCCACAATGCTAGGCGGTAACTCCTCAGATCTCGTTTGCCGCTACAGCGATCGAGGTGCGTTCCTACCAGCTCAGGTTAGTTTTGGTAAAGAACCTAGTTTTTCTTAGCTTTTTTCCCCTTTTTTAAGTTAGTTTTTCTAAATAGTTTTATTGTGAAGTAGTCCATCCCATTCCCTGTTAATTTCCCCCCCTTTCCAAAAAACTCTAGAAATTTTCCCTAGGGCCCTAGGCCCAGTCCCTCCCTTCCTAGTAGTGAGTGACTGTGTTTTGTAGGGATTTTATTTCTAATTACTTTTAACTTAATTTAAATTAGTTTAATTTATTTTTAAGTGTAATCGGTGTGTGTGTGTTTGTGTGGTTACACTTTCCCCTTAGATATGTCTAAGGAATCAAAGGTCTCAGGCTTTAAGAAGTGTGACTCGTGCTGTCAGAAGATGTCTCTGACAGACGGTCACACTTCTTGTGTGTACTGCCTGGGACCTTTGCACCTGCAGGACTCATGTGCTGTTTGCCATGGCTTCAGCCCTAGAGTCCTGCAGGAGTGAAAAAATAAACTTATTTTAAGGGGCTTATTAAAGCCTGAGGGTCCCACGACTCAGTCCTCAGGGAAACCCTCTAAGCCTCCCAGACCTTCGGCTCCAGCCTCTGAGCCGTCTTCTGGAGGTCCTAAGGCTATTCAAACATCGGCTCCGGCCGGAGCCGATGAATCTTGAATACAAGCCCCTACGGTGTCCTCGGCTCTGGCCGGAGCCGAGGAAGACATAACTGAGTCGGCTCCGATAAAGTTGTCGGAACCGACATCTAGAAAAAGGTCCCGATCTCTATCTATCGGCTCTGTTCATTCGGCTCCAGCATCACCTTTGCTGTCTGAATGGAGCCATAGATCCCACTCTTCTAGGTCTTCCAGGTTATTGGACCATGACCTTCAGAGAGTAGTGAGTCGACTTCTTAAGTCCGAGGCACTAGCCCAGATGCTTCAATGTCCGACTCAACAGTCGAGAACGATTCCCATCACTCAAAATGTTCCTCCTCTGACTCTTTTGAGTTCGGAGCCGGGGCGGCTTGGACCCGAGACTGTGGTGGCGTCGGAACCGATACCTTTGTCTTCGGTTCCGTCGTCTGCTCCGATGTCTTCCTTGGAAGAATCTCGGCGCCGGACTTCCCTCATCGGCTCCGAGGGGGCGAGTGGCATCGGACCCTTGTCCGACCCCGCTCTCCCTCTCGGTGCTTCGGCGCTGGTGAGTTCGGCTCCGACATCGGCCTCGGAGCCATCACTGTCAGTGCCGGGGGAGGTTTTCAGTTTTTCGAAACGGAGACCTCCGGCTCTGCCTGACAGGGGTGCCTTCGAGGTCATGAGGAGGGCTCCTTCTGCCCTTCCCCCCATGGTGCCTCCGGTGATTTCTACTCGCTCTCTCATCCCCGACCGTAGAGAGCCAGCTCCTCAAGTTTCCCCAGTGGGGATCTCCTCCTCTTCCGAGGCCTCTCCTGATCCTGTAGGAGAGCCCCCTAGGAATAGGCAGTGCAAGAGGAAGCACATTGACTCCCCCGAGTCTGTCACCTCTGACACTGATTTAGAGGATTCTGAAGGTTCGCCTCGTTCCCCCTCTGAAGATGTCTCCTTTGCAGACATCCTTGAAATCTTAAAACAGAGGGGGAATTGGCCAGCCCTCAACCGTTCAGAGGATGAATCCGTGTATCTTGAGGCGTTTGGCTCTCGCCCTTCCACCTCCTGGGTCCCCTCCCTTTGACCCCCTTATGCAAGTGGTGGCAAAGAAGGCTTGGGCGGCTCCTGATTCAGATTCAGTGGAACCCACCCCCAGGAGACCATCAAAATTCATTACGGCCCCCAAGGACAAAATTTTTGACCAAAGGCGTCTCTGTTGATGCTATGGTGGTGGCTGCGGCCACCAAGAAGGAGTTAGCTGATCATTCGGTGCCTGTTCATCCTCCTAACAAAGAGTCTAGGTCGATGGACAGGTACGGGAAGCGGATGTTCTCGTCAGCGACCTTTACTATGAGATCGCTGAATTACCTGTGTCATTTCACTCGTCTTCAGAGGGATTTGCTCAAGGAAGCGAGTGAAATGTTGAAGGACCCAACAGCTGTGGGTTTTCAGGATAGGATGAACTCTCAGCTGGCAACCCTTAATTCTATAACTAACTCCTTAGGCATGCCTGGATGCGGCTATGTAACTTTGCGGACCCTTTCAAGGCATCCTTCAAGAATTCTCCCTTTGATGGATCATCCCTCTTTGGTCCTCAAGTGAATGAAACCCTGACTAGGTGCGAGACTGATGGCAAAACTCTCTCTGCCGTCGGAGTCCGTTTTTCTACTCCTTCTAGACCTTACCCCAAAGGCCAGAAGGGGGGAAAGATGTGGTTCCGCAAACAATCTCAAGGAGATTTGCCTGACGCACAGAGTCGATTCCCCTCTTGAGGCAGAGGGGGGAACAATAATGGTAGACGCCGTCCTAGAGGCAGAGGGGGCCCGCAGAATCAGGGCAGTTGAGAATCCTTTTCCGACAAGCCCTTTCAGCATCCCTGAGGTGTTGCCCGACTGTCCACCTTCGGAGGCAGTCGGGGGAAGGTTGTTGCTGTACCCAGAAGCCTGGCTATCCCTAACTCAAGACAAGTGGGTACAGTCTATCATTTCTGAAGTCTACAGAATCCCTTTCCTTTTCATTCCGAAGCAATCCAAAAAATCCCTTCCAGACGTTCCACCCAGTCAAAGGGAGCAAGCAGCTTTAGAAATTTCAAAGCTGCTCGCAAAAAGGGCCATTCAACCAGTTCCAGCAGACCAAACAGGATCCGGAATCTACTCCAAATTCTTTTTGGTTCCAAAGAAAACAGGGGACTGGAGACCCATTCTGGATCTCAGCAACTCGAACAAGTTTGTCAAGAAAACAAAGTTCCGGATGATCACGCTGCAGTCCATTCTACCCCTCTTGGGGCGGGACAACTGGATGTGCTCGATAGATCTCCAGGACGCGTACTATCACATCAAATGAGTCGACGCTCCAGGAGGTTTCTCCACTTCAGGCTGGGAACCAGTCATTTTCAATTCAGAGCCCTGCCCTTTGGTCTCACTACAGCCCCCCGAGTGTTTACCAAATGCATGGCAGTGGTAGCCTCTCATCTGAGACGACAAGGATTCCAGGTGTTTCCTTATTTAGACGACTGGCTCCTTACAGCCCCCACCAAGCATCTTTTACTTCTCGCCAGAGACTACACCTTTCACACATGTCAGGCACTAGGCATTTCAATAAACTATGAAAAGTCTGTCTTGTCACCTTGTCATGTTATTACCTTCATAGGCGCAAATCTAGACACAGTCAATATGTCAGCCAGACTCACAGAGCACAGAATAGCAGACATACACAGACAGGTCTCTCTTGTCTTGCAGAGCAACAAAGTCAAAGCCAGACTGATCCTGAAAGTCTTAGGGATTATGGCGGCGGCCATCCCCCTTCTACCATTAGCTCGCTTCCATATGAGAATTTTACAATGGATGCTTTTCACACAATGGTCTTACTAAAGACTTCCAATGTCCCATCCTATTCGAATAACTCAATCGTGCAAGAATCCTCTCTCTTGGTGGATCACATCTCCCCAGCTCCTCCTAGGGAGACCTTTCGTCCCTCCCCCTCCGGTTGCTACAGTGACAACGGACGCCTCCCTGATCGGGTGGGGGGGGCATTACCAGGGCAGGACAGTCCAGGGCATGTGGCAACCGTTCGAGTGCCACTTGCACATAAACGTTCTAGAGATGAGAGCAGTGCTTCTAGCGTTGCAAGCTTTACAAGACTCTCTTCCCAAGGGAACTATAGCAATTCAGACAGACAACATGTCTGTAGTGTGGTACATCAACAAACAAGGTGGAACCAGATCTTACCCCCTATGTCAAGAGGCACTCAGACTGTGGCAATGGGCGATTTCTTCTCAGCGATTTCTGTTAGCAACGCACATCCCCGGGAAGTCCAATGTGATTGCAGACAAACTCTGCAAAGCCTTTTTAAAGGGAGTTTTTCTCCTCAAACCACCCATCAGAGATCCTCCTCCCCAATGGGATCTCAACTTGGTTCTGACGTCCTTAATTCTTTCCCCCTTTGAACCTGCGGCTTCATGTTCAATAAAGTTACTTTCTTGGAAAACACTCTTTTTAGTAGCTATCACTTCAGCTAGAAGAGTCTCTGAACTCCATGCTCTGTGTTGTCGACCCCCTTATCTTGTATTTCATAAGGATAGGGTGTCCTTGCGTACTAACCCGTCTTTTTTGCCCAAGGTAGCTTCACTGGCAAATTTGAATCAAACCATTGAGCTTCCTGTTTTCTTCCCAAATTATTCTAATAGGTCAGAACAAAAGTTACACTGTTTAGATGTTCATTGCCAACTTAGGTACTATTTAGACAGGACCAAACAATTCAGGAAATCTGACCAACTGTTTGTTTCTTACGCAGAAGGTAGAATGGGCCTTCCAGTTTCTAAAGTGTCTCTCTCTAGATGGCTTACTTCGTTGATTACCCTAGTGTATGAGATAAGACATCAACAGTTGCCATCCAAACCCAGGGCTCATTCAACTAGAGCTTTAGCCACTTCTATAGCTTTCCAAGATAGGTTGCCTATTGATTCGATTTGTTCTGCAGCTACTTGGGCTTCTCCCCATACCTTCATTTCTCATTATAAGTTGGACTTGGCCTCTAGAGACCGAGCCAACTTTGGTTCCACTGTACTCAAGAGTCTGTTCCGATAGGCCACCCGGGACAAGGTGCTAGGGACGCGGTCCCATCCAGCAAGACTGAAGGCGAGATTGACAACTTAACATTTAGAAGTTATGTACCTACCATAACGTTCCATGTTAGTTGTCTTCTTCTCGCCTTCTTTCTTGCGTCCCACCCTCCTTCCCTCTAGCCAGGACAGACCTAGAGGAGTTTTTCTTTGTTCCTTATGGAATTTTCTTGCTGGCCTTAGCTTTTCAAACGAGATCTGAGGAGTTACCGCCTAGCATTGTGGGATATAGGGGAGCCTCGAGCCAGTAGAACTAGCTCTCGAGCTTTTAGAGTGGCCGAGTCGGAGCAGAGGATCAGCTCCGAACCCATCCAGCAAGAAAGAAGGCGAGATGAAGACAACTAACATGGAACGTTATGGTAGGTACATAACTTCTAATTCTTCTTGTCTGATCAGAAATTATCTGTGTCCATTCCTCTTCTGTTTTCTGAGAATTGAGCTGATAATTATGTATTTAAAATGTTTAGTGCCCTCCTTCACTAGCTGTGGTACAGAGCTCTGGTGTTACACGAGTTTTTTTTCCTCACTTGTGTGGAGAATCACCGCACATTAGGTTACAAGTTCAACAAAGAGATATATATTTCTTATTTATTTTACATTTGTTGACCAGGAGTGTCTGAGCTAAAGCCCTATTTCAACAGAGGTTGGGGAAGAAAAGCTCCAAATAACAGAAACAATTTTACAATTCCAAGTTAGTTTAAGAACATTTACATAATGCTTAAGAGACCAAAGTCAAAAGAAAATGACAACAGTACTGTGATAACGTATATAGATATAGATGCATAAGAAGTTACATGGAAAGCATTCATAGTTTGATATGTAGAGTAGTTAAGTAACATAAACTGTTCCAGTAACATAAAAGGAATTTGCAGCTAAGGAATGGGAAAGAAAGTGAAGAGGTGGCTAGAGGAAAAAGGAAGGAATGGATTAAAAAGCACAGAAGATTATGAGAGGGGAAAGTAAGGAGAGATGAGAAAGATGGTTAGTTTGTTAGAATAGATATATTCAGGAGGCTGAGAACATTTGCAGGTCCAGTGCCTTTTAAAGTACTCTTTTGTAGGCAATTTAAAATGTTTAGGATTTGTAAGGGATGTGATTTCAAGTGAGAGTTTGTTCCATGCTACAGTGGGGTGGTAGCTGTATATGCTACAACCAGTTTTAGATATATAATCTTGGGTCGAGCTCCTAAGATGCCTTGTAGGTGAATAGTGAGACATGAGAGAGCACAGAGCTGGACAGTAGGCTGGCTGATATAGAATGGAGTGTATGACTTGGAGGTGAGGAAGGCGCAGCTGGTGAGGTAGTTCAAACCATTTTAGGTATTTTAGGGAGAGACAGTGGTGGTATTTATAGATTTGTTGAGCTGCAAATCTAGCTGTCTTGTGGTAGTTTGACTCAAGCTTAGTAAGTAGGGTGGAGTTGAGATTTGTGAGTATTTGGGCGCAATATGTTAAGCACAGTAGTAGATAGGCATGTATGAGGGTGATCCTGGCTTCAGTGGTGAGACATTTTTTATTTCTATACAGAAGTCCTAGTTTCTGATGGAATTTTCTGATACAATTACTTATGTGAAGGTCGAATTTTAGCTGATCGTCAGTGGTAACACCGAGGAGTTTTGTGTTGGATTTGACTTCAGTAGGGGTATTGTTTAAGGACATTATGGAGAAAGAAGATTTGATGTGATTAACCGTTTTGGGGAGAAAGAGTTAGCAGTTTTGTTTTTTTTTAGGATTGAGAATAAGCTGATTATTTGGAGATCCTCGTCTCAACTGAGTTGAAGGATGACTGGGTAGCTGTTAGAAGTTCAGAGGGAGTGTTGGCAGTGGTGATGGCTGTAGAGTCATCAGCGTATTGGATTATGGAAGACTGTGGGCAAGATGAATAGACTAAGTTGGTAAAAATATTTAAAAGTAGTGGTCCAAGAATGAATCCTTGGGGGACACCCATTCTTACTGGAAGTGGAGTAGGTAGTGCAGAGTGCCATCTCATTGATTGCAATCTGTCAGTGAGATAGCTGGAGGACCATATAACTGTATCTGATGAGAAGTTGAGGTCAGACAGTTTGTTCAGTAGCAGAGAGTGAGAAACAGTGTTGAAAGCCATTGAGAGGTCAAGGAATAGACAAAAGATAAGCTTGTGATCATCTCTGGCTAAATAAATAGTGTTGCGGAACGATAGTAGAGCTGTGGTGGTCCTATGTTTGGGTCCGAACCCATGCTGTGTAGGAGTTAGCAGTTTTTCCTGTATGAGATATTACATAACTTGTTTATGCATACATTTCTCTAAGACTTTTGATAGAGGGTAGAGCATAGCAATAGGTCTGAAATTGGAGGTTTCAGAGGAGTTACCTCCTTTATGAATAGGTAGAGTTTAGAATGTTTTCTAGATTGATGGATCTTTAGATTCAGAGATGGAGCGATTGATTATGATAGATACAGACAGAGCAAGAGAGCGTGCAGCTATCTGGAGAAATATGAAGGGATATTGTCAGCAGATACAGAGCATGATTTTAACTTGGAGAGTAGAATTTTGCTGTAAGTAGTGGGAACAGGTTTAAGGGAGAAAGAGTTAGTTGTTGGAGAAGGTTCAAGGCAGTAAGGAGCATTGGTACAGGAGAAGTTGGGTTGTGGTTAAATAGCTTGGATAATGATTCTATAAAATAAGTATTGAAGGTATTAGCCGTCTTTTCAGGTGATTTGTCTGGGCATGGATTGGGAGAAGTAGGGTTGCCAGGGTGTAGTATATGGTTTATGGCGTTCCAGAATTTTTTTGGATCAGATTTTAGAGTTGTTGGGGGGGGGGGGTTATAGTAAAAATCTTTTTTGTCTTTATTGATGAGTTTTTGTCTGGTTTCCAAGTTATTTATACTTTTGCAGGTCAGCAGGGATTTTAGATTGTATCCATGTTTTCCATGCCCTGTCTCTGGCTTTCATAAGGGTGAGAGTAGTTTTGGATAGCCAGGGGGAAATATTAGCTTTTATCTGTACTTTCTGGAATGGGGCTAGTGAGTTTAAGATGCTAAGGAAAGATGAGTTGAAAACTTGGACTGCTTCATCAAGTGGGAGCTGGGTGAGGAAGTTCCAGTTAACTCTAGAGAGGAGGGTATTAAAAGTTTCTGGGTTGAAATTGGAGAGTTTACAACAGGTAATGAATCTGTGTGGTTTAGAGAGATGGCAAGTATACCTGAGCACTTTAATAGGTGAGTGGTGACTCAGGGAATCCGGATGTGTTTCTGGACTGTGGTATTTGGAGGGATTCTTAACGAGTATCCATT
Source organism: Protopterus annectens (assembly GCF_019279795.1). Taxonomy (NCBI): domain Eukaryota; kingdom Metazoa; phylum Chordata; order Ceratodontiformes; family Protopteridae; genus Protopterus; species Protopterus annectens. The sequence continues at coordinate 1,742,000,694 of NC_056725.1, read as the reverse complement.
CTATTAGGATGCTAGGAGAGTGATAGTTATTTATATGGGTTGGTTGAGAGATTAGCTGTGTAAATCCATATGGATTTATATGATGTGAAGAGTTGAGATTACTGAGGCTTTGCCAATTTATGTTTACATCCCCAAGGAGGATGGTTGCATTAGGGAGATTTTGAGAGAGATATGAGAGAATGTTTTCCAACAGGGAGATGTTGTCCACACGTGGAATGTAGATGACTACTAAAATAATGGTAGTATAGTCATTGAGCTTCGGGTTAGCTGCCAGTACTTCATCAGGAGTAAAGGATGGGATAAATTGCTTAGGATGGGAGATAGTGAGGTCATTGGAGTTGTACAATTGCAACTCCTCCTCCTTTTTTGTGAAGATGATCTACGCAGGGTATATTGTATCGGGGGGGGGGGGATATAATTTTGTATGTGAAAAAAGAAGTACTGTTCTCATGCTGTTCATCATTTTTATTCTTTTTCAGATGTATTTACTTGAAAAAAATTGTCTTTAACACTTAAGCTAAGGACAGTAGTGTAGACATCCACCTCTATAAAAACAGGGGAAGTTATCACCTTTAAATTCTACATATATTATCCCTCAGCAGTCCAGGACAAAAAATTATATTATCTTTATATTGCTTTTTTCAAGCCTTTCTTACCTTATTACAGTGTTTAGTGGATATATTACAGCTAAGAAAAAGTAATTTTGTTAACTGATGTTGTCCATTTCATTATGCCTCACAACTGGGCATATGATTCCGACTTCACATCCGACTCGGCCATTTCTCCAGACTTACGATCCAAGTCTCAAGCTCCTCCCTCTTCCATAATGCCCCACTCCTTCTCTAACCCCTCAGATCTAGTTTGCCACCTTCCAGCTCAAACATGATTCAGCAGCCTCAGCTTACAGATAAGTGGTTTTCCTATTTTTTTTTTTTTTGTTAATGGGTTTATTCTACAACATTTGGTACTTTCGTATTATCACAACCAGATCTGTCAGTTGAACAGTGGCTGCTTCACGATAGTTTATTGTGTCAGCAAATGTAGTCAAAGTGCATTGGATAGTGTGTGCATGTCCCAGAAATATGTGTTGCCTTTAGTTTTATTTAAAAATAACAAAGTATTTTGGTCCCTTGCACGGATGCATCACTGCTGTTATCGCAACCACTACTGTTATTTCAAGACCGGGTGCTGCACGCTCGTTTCTCTTGTAAAAAAAAAAAAACAGATGTGTTTGTGTCCTGCTAGCGTGTCCTACTTGTATTTTATGTAAAAAGCATAGTTCTTTCCTCCTGGGAAGATGTGTCATTGAACACAACCAAGGAATAAGCTGTCGACATTAACAGAGTAGTAAAGAAGAAATGGCCATGACTGCTCAACTCGAATGTCTCAACCTCGGACCCTGTCTCCTTCACAGTGCAAAAGCATCAGTCACACATACTTTGTTATTGCAATGCTTCCTTTAATAGGTAATTTACACATTAGGGAAACTAGAAACCTTAGAAATAAGACCTGGTCTGTGTTCACATACTATCTAATAACTGTCCTAACGGTCACTCCTTTACTGTTATAATTGTACATTCCTTTGTATGATGGGAGCCATGTTCTTTCAATCATGCATCTGTACTACATGCAAAACAGGATGTGGAATTTGATGTTTGCTCCTGGTGCATAACCACTGCACTCCGAAAGAAATGTACACTTTGAACACGCATTTTAAGAATGAGATGTAGTCGTCTCAATACAACTGTGCCAATTTCGCAACCGCAAATCTGTTTGCAATAATACACAAGTACCCAGCATTTATATATCTATATCTATCTATCTATTGTTTAGTTTAGTTTTTGTACTCCTCCCCTCCCTTTTAGTTAGCTCTTATTACAGCTTCTCGCTGGCATTATGGTTGCTTCTCACCCTCCCGAGATTTTCTCTAATTGTTGATTCCCCTTTCTCCTCTTCTCTTAACAAAAGAAAATAAAAAATCTTTCCTGATATTTTTGACTTATCTTTTTATCTTTAGTGTTAGTCCCCTCTGTAGTGCTAATGTGTGTCTGTGTTTATGTGTGGGTGCACTAACCCTTCAGTATGTCTGAGAAATCTACGGGTCCTGATAAACCTATTGGTTTCAAAAGGTGTGCCTCTTATGGACATAAGATTCTCCAGTCGGATGCCCACAAGAGGTGCATGTATTGTCTTGGGCCAGGGCACTTTGAGGTCGTGTGACATCTGTGTGGCCTTCTACCCTGAGCCTTTGCTGATCGGTGCAGAAAGTTGATTTTGAGAGGTCTCTTGCCAACCTCTGAAGCTCAAGCTCCCATTGCTAAGAAGAGTGCCCCCTCCGCTGCGGCGGGGTCCATGTCTTCTTTACTGGAGAAGCCACAAAAGTTGTCAGAGCTTCTACTTTGGATTCTACCCATTCTCACGTCTCTTTGGATCTGAGAAGTTTTTTGGATCTGACAGAGTCAGCTCCGGACAAGACACTATCACTGGCAGATCCTCAGCCTTCATGTCTGAGTAGCCTTAGTGATCCTATGGATGTGTTATAGATCCAAAGCTTCTCATCTCTAGACAAAACCTCCTTGGGTCAAAAACACATGAATCAGGGATCCTGGAGTCACACTCCTCATTGGAGCAAATCTCCTTCCTCAGCCCCAACCGTTTGGACCAGCCTGTCCTTGGTCAGGTCCACCCATTCTTCAATCTGCTTGAGATCCTCTCAGCTGTTACACTCAGACATAGATAGGCTGATGCGGAGTTTTTCTCAAAGCCCAGATTCAGTTCGGGATTTTGCTGTCTCCAACCCATTCAGGATCTGTGAGAACTCCAACCCCAATAACTTGACCTCCTCTTCCGATACAACCTCCAGTTTTGGAACTCCAGAATTTGGCTTTTCCAAGTGGGGCATCATCGGAGGGTGGAATTTGCCTTTCTTTGACTCTGGCAGTGTCCCAGATAGGTCGGCTTCAGTGCCTTTGGAACGGGTCCTGGACCCGAGACGTTGGCGCCAACTCCTCAGGGTTGGTCTCAGCTGCAACCTTTACAAAGCCTCTTTCTCTATATCCTCTCTCAACAACACCATTATTAAACCTGAACCCCATACTAAACTACTTGGAGTTATCATTGACGATGAATTAAAATTTGATATTCATATTCAACAAAGTCTGTTTCTGTTCTTAAAGTATAAAAAAGACCCAGCAGAAACTTCGACTTTTTTTTTCGTAATCCAAATTTTCTGTCATCCTCCTCCAAACTTTCTCTCGCTCAGGTCCTACTCATACCCTGCCTTCTTTATGCTGCCCTCGTCCTTACTCATGTTCAAACATCTCTTATCACTAAACTAGAGCAAACTTCTCACAAAATTGTCAAATCTGCCACCAAACTTCCTTAGAAATCTCACCACTTTCTTGCCCTTAAGTTACTCCAGTGACCAGACTTCTCCAAACAGCCACTTATACACCAGCTACATATTGCACAGTCTGTCCTATATGAACCCTCATTCTGTCCCTCCATCTCCAATTTAGTCTCTTTCTATAACCTCCCCTCATCACCCCCGTACTGCCAGTAAACACCTTCTTCAGTTATACAAACTCGACAAAAGCTTTGGTAAGACCCTTTACAAATAGTCTGTAGCCCATGTTTGGAACTCACTCCCTCTCAACATAAGAAGCATTCAGCATAAATAAGAAGCATTCAGCATAAATACCTGTTTAAGAAAGAACTTAAACTTTTCCTCCTGAAGACTTGGTCATGCCCTCGTCAACCCCCCACTTGAACTAATCTCCTCTCTTCTCATCGTATCTGCTTTTCCCTGTCATTGTCCTCCTTGTATTTGCTCTAATAAACTGTATTCATACTGTACTCAGTGTAATATTCTCTAAACCTTTTAATTGTTATTTGGCCTATGCTTGTATATCGTTCTCAAATTTTGGAAATTGTACTTGTCAGCTGTTATTTTACCTATGCATTGTACTGCTATGCACATATTTTTGAATTGTACTGTATTTCTGTGAGAGGGAGAGAAGGTTGGATGATGTGCGGATAGTGAATCATGAAGTGCAGTGGATTAGCAAGGAGGAAGTAAGGATAGCTATGAAGAGGATGAAGAACGGAAAGGCTGTTGGTCCAGATGACATACCTGTAGAAGCATGGAGGTGTTTAGGTGAAATGGCAGTGGAGTTTTTAACTAGATTGTTTAATGAAATCTTGGAAAGTGAGAGGATGCCTGAGGAATGGAGAAAAAGTGTTTTGGTACCGATTTTTAAGAATAAGGGTGATGTGCAGAGCTGCAGTAATTACAGAGGGATGAAATTGATCAGTCACAGCATGAAGTTATGGGAAAGAGTAGTGGAAGCTAGGTTAAGAAGGGAGGTGATGATTAGTGATCAGCAGTATGATTTCATGCCAGGAAAGAGCACTACAGATGCAATGTTTGCTCTGAGAGTGTTGATGGAGAAGTACAGAGAAGGTCAGAAGGAGTTGCATTGTGTCTTTGTGGATTTAGAGAAAGCATATGACAGGGTGCCTAGAGAGGAGTTGTGATATTTTATCAGGAAGTCGGGAGTGTCAGAGAAGTATGTAAGAGTGGTACAGGATATGTACGAGGGTAGTGTGACAGCGGTGAGGTCTGCGGTTGGAGTGACGGATGCGTTTAAGGTGGAGGTGGGATTACATCAAAGATCAGCTCTGAGCCCTTTCTTATTTGCAATGGTGATGGACAGGTTGACAGACGAGATCAGACAAGAGTCCCCGTGGACTATGATGTTTGCAGCTGATGTTGTGATCTGTAGTGAGAGTAGGGAACAGGTGGAGGAGACCCTGGAGAGGTGGAGATATGCTCTAGAGAGAAGAGGAATGAAGGTCAGCAGGACTAAGACAGAATATATGTGTGTGAATGAGAGGGAGGATAGAGGAATGGTGAGGATGCAGGGAGTAGAGGTGGTGAAGGTGGACGAGTTTAAATACTTGGGATCAACAGTTCAGAGTAATGGTGAGTGTGGAAGAGAGGTGAAGAGGAGAGTACAGGCAGGATGGAGTCGGTGGAGAAGAGTGTCAGGAGTAATTTGTGACAGACGAGTACCAGTAAGAGTGAAAGGGAAGGTCTACAAGAGGGTAGTGAGACCAGCTATGTTATATGGGTTGGAGACAGTGGCATTGACAAAAAGGCAGGAGTCAGAGCTTGACGTGGCAGAGGTGAAGATGTTAAGATTTGCACTGGGTGTGATGAGGATGGACAAGATTAGGAATAAGTATATTAGAGGGTCACCCCAGGTTGGAAGGTTTGGAGACAAAGCCAGAGAGGCAAGATTATGTTGGTTTGGACATGTGCTGAGGGGGGATGCAAAGTATATTGGGACAAAGATGCTAAGGATGAAGCTGTCAGGTAACAGGAAAACAGGAAGGCCTAAGATAAGGTTTATGGATGTGGTGAGAGAGGACATGCAGGTGGATGGTGTGACAGAGCAAGATGCAGAGGACAGGAAGAAATGGAAACAGTTGATCTGCTGTGGCGACCCCTAACGGGAGCAGCTGAAAGAAGAAGACTATATTTCTGTGACCCTACTGTAATATTTTGTAAATATCATAATTACTTGTATTATTTCTTGAGCTTTTCTCCTTGTTCTCCACTAAAAATGGGCCCCAGGCTTAGTTGGACTAACCCAGTCAAGAAATGTCAGTAAATAAATAAATATGTCCCTGCCCCTGGTGACCTCGGCCCTTGACAGTTTGGGTCCGGTACCTTCTGGAGGTGTCTGATCGGGATGGCTTTGTCCTTCTCCCCATTGGTAGCTCCGGCTCAGAGGGAGAGGAAATGAGCTTCGCCAGCTTCTTCTGCTTTCCAGGTTGCACAGAGGCCTTTCTTCAAACCACTAGATAAGGCCCCTCATCCCCCGGGTCCTACCCAATCTCCTTTTGATCAGAGCTTTGCTCCCATCCATCCTGTTGATAGTCAGCCCCTCCTGGAGAGCCTCCAGACTTACCCTCAACAATCTTCTGAGTCCTCTCCCAGGTATCCCGCAAGGGAGGTTCATCGGAAGAGATGGTGCAAGAAGAAGCACCTAGACTCCCCTCTAGAGTTGTTGACAGAGGACACTGACTTTGATGAAGGGCAAGGGTCCCCCCAATCTCCACCTGACGACATCTCCTTCATGGATATTTTGGAAATACTTAAAAAAAAAAAAAAAAAAAAAAAAAGTATGGCTGATCATCCGAACCCCCTTCCTCCAAGGAGTTCTTGTTCCTGGAGGCCTTCAGAATGGGCCCATCTACATCCTGGTGACCCCACTGGCAGACGCGTTCATTGATCTGATCACTCACCCAGTGTGGAAGGAGCCAGACACTGTGGAGTCCATCCCTAAGCATGCGGATAAATACTTAGTCCTCCCTAGTGACCATCCATTCTAGAGTAAAAGTGGCCTAGTTGATGCCTTCATGGTATTGGCAGCCACTAAGAAGGAGATAGCCAAGGAGAGCTCCTCTGTTCATCCCCCGAATAAAGAGTCTCAGGCTTTGGACAGGCATTCAAAGTGCGTGTATGCCTCAGCTACCTTTATGCTGAGACCATTAAATTAGTTGGCAAACTTTACACACCTCCATAGAGATCTGATCAAGGAACTCATCAACTCTCTGGCACAGTCTGTTAGAGGAGGACCTCAAGAAGGTATCTCCCCAACTAACCACTATGTTCTCCATTGCTAATTCCTCGATGAGGTTAATTTTCCATGCTGCAGAAGGAACCTTTTGAGCAGCCAGTTCAGGCATAGCCCTTAGGAGATGTGCCTGGATGATGCTTTGAGGGTTTGCAGACCCTTTTAAGGCATCACTCATAAATGCCCCCTTTGATGGTTCCTCTCTAGTTGGACCATCTTTTAAAGAAACTGTTACCCACAGCGAGCAGGAGGGTAAGACCTTATCTGCTGTAGGAATGAAGTTTTCTTCCCCCCAATAGACCTTCTCCAGGAACCAACAGAGTGGGAAGAAGGTGTGGTTCCAGAAGTCTCAAGAGTCTTTCCTGGAGTCGCAGGATGAATCCTCTTCTAGAGGCAGAGGGAGAGGATTTAATGGTCGACGCCACCCCAGAGGGAGGGGGGGGTCCACAAAACCAGGGCGGCAGAGAACCTTTCTCCGATAGGCCCTACCAGCGTTATTGAGGTGCTGCCCCGACTGTCCTACTCTGGAGCCAGTCAGGGGCAGACTATCATTACAAATATAATTTCCAGAGGTTACTATATTCCCTTTTCCCTTCCTCCTCCTAATTTTGGGAGATATCTCCCCAATGTGCCACACAGTCAGAGGGGAGAATGCCATACTAGAGGTTCAGAAACTTGTAGAAAAAAAGAGTCATCCATCCAAACATCAGGGATGCGGAACTTACTCTTGCTTCTTTTTGGTGCCAAAGAAAACAGGTGACCATCAACCAATCTTAAATTTGAGCAGTCTGAATTTGTAAAGAATTCATAGTTCCACATGGTTAAGGTACAGTCCATTCTACCACTTCTATGCAAGAATGATTGGATGTGCTCTGTAGATCTCCAGGATGTGTACTATCATATGAAAATAGGTGCTCCAGGAGACATTTGCGCTTCCTGCTGGGAGCCAGTCATAACCAATTCAGAGCACTGCCCTTTGGTCTCACCACTCTCCCCGGGTATTCACCAAATGCATGGCAGTGGTTGCAGCCCACCTCCGACTTCAAGGATTCCAGGTGTTTCCATACCTAGATGATTGGCACCTGATGGCACCTACAAGGCATCGACTACTTCTAGCCATTCAGGTTATGCTACAACACTTCAGTTACCTGTGAATCAAAGTGAATTTGGTGAAGGCAAAGATATCTCCTATACAGGACATAGAGTTTATAGGGATGCAGTTGAACACAACCATACAGATAGCTGCTTTACTTCCACAGAGAATAAGATCATTGATACAGCAGATACAACTGTTGTTAGATACCCCAAAACTGCCAGCTTGCCTGGTCCGTATGGACCTAGGTCCATGTCAGCTGTCATCCTTCTGGTTCCTTTAGCAAGATTCATGTGAGTTCTCCAGTGGACCCTAGTGGTCCAATAGTCTATTCTATATCATCCTTTGTCAACCTCCATCAGGCTAACTCCAATTTGCAAGCGTCATCTACAGTGGTGGATGCTTTCAGACAACCTCCATTTCGGTGGAGTATTTAGTCCTCCTCCACCTATAGCCACGGTGACCATGAATGCTTCCATGTTGGGGTGGGAGGGTGTATTTTCAGGGAAGAATGGTCCAAGGCACATGGTCCATAGCAGAGACCAAATTGCACATAAATGTCCTGAAGATGAGGACTGTTCTTCTGTCATTAAAAGGCTTTCAGGACTACCTCCCTCTGGAAGTGATTGCAATTGTTACAGATCATATATCTGTTGTTTGGTACATCAACAAGCGAGGGGTTAACCCAGTGATACCCGTTGTGCAGTGAGGCCATGAGGGTTTGGGAATGGGCAATCTCTACAAATTGCTTTCTCATTCCAACACACATTCCAGGGGAGTCCACAAAGTTCTGGCACACAGACTGAGCAGATCGATCTTAAGCCCACATGAGTGGTCCCTGAACCAATCATTAGTGAATCAGATGCTTGTCCCCTGAACAACAAGTGCAGCCAGTACTTCACTTTGGTCCCCCCTTTAGGAGACTCAACCAGGGACACTCTAATCCATGAATGGCCCCCGGGTCTCCTGTTTGCTTATCTTCCGATTTCCCTGATTCCCAAAGTCTTACAGAAACCAGCAGGTTGAAGAGCACTCTGATCCTCATTGCCCCCTTCTGGTCTCATCAAGTATGGTTCCCCTTTCTGTGGTCTCATAGTATCCTCCATGAACTGGATCCCAGGCAGGATCTAATTTCCCATCCATCGGAGCGTCATATTCCTAATCTCCGATCCCTGAGACTAAAAGTTTGGTTTCTCCACTTCTAGTGATTTAACGGAAGTTCAGGTTGGCCTCCCTTGTTCGAGAGATTGTACTTGCTTCTCAGAAGTCTTCCAGCAAAAAAGTGAATCTTAGTAAATGGAAGAGATTTTCCATTTGGGCTTCAGAATGGAATATTAGTTCTTTTTCTGCCTCTATTTCAGATATTATGTTTCTCAGTTCACTTTTTCAACATGAAGCTAGTTTTTCCACCATAAAGTTATAACTAGCAGCTTTCATGTAGGGAAAGGCAACAATCTTTTGTCTTCACTCTCCACTGCAAGGTTATGCAGGGCCTTCATGAGGGGAGTCTTTCATCTTAGACCTCCAATAAAAGATCCGTCACCTCCTTGGGATATCACTCTTGTGTTTCAAGGCCTTACTCAGAAGCCATTTGAACCTGCAAGCTCATGTGACTTAAATTACTTGAATTGGAAGACTGCCTTTCCAGTGGCCATTACTTCATCAAGAAGTGTGTCAAAATTACAAGCTTTATCTTCCCAGCAAACTTACATTCCCTCCTTCAAGGGATGGAGTCTCCATCAGAACGAACCCTTCCTTCATACCAAAGGTTGCTACAGAGACAAATATTAAGTAGACCATTCACCTGCCTATATTCTTCCCAAATTATTCCAGTAATGGCGAATGTATGCTGCATTCACTGGATGTCCATAGACAGTTGTGCTTCTATCTACATAGAACAAAACCACATAGGAAATTTGAGGAATTGCTCATCTCTTTCTCACCAAATTGATTATGTCGGGCCATATCCAAAATTACCTTAGCCAAGTGGATTACTGATTTTATTTCTGCTATCTGTCCCAGCTTGGCATGCAACTTCCCCGTTCTGTTACAGCTCATTCCACCAGGCCCATGTCTACCTCATCTGCTTTCTCAGCAAGAACTCCTGTCAATGAAATTTCGATGAAATTTGTGCAGCAGCAACCTGGTCCAAATTTCATACGTTTGTCTCACATTATAAGTTGGACATTATTTCTAGAAACAGAGCATCCTTTGGCTCCATGGTGCTCAGGCATATCCTTCCACCCAGGGTTTACGTAGCTGAGGACTCTGACCCAGTAGTAAGGCATAATGAAATGGACAACATCAAATTAGAAGTTATGTACTTACCATAACTTGGCATCTGTGTAGTCCAGTTTCATCATGCATCACATCTTACCCGCCTTCCCCCAGCCTAAATCAGCTGAGAATGATAGAGAGGATATGGAAACCCATAGGTTCATAGCTTGAGCTCCAGTGTGGTTGTTTTCTTTTGGTTTCTAGTAGTAGAAATCTAAATCACCTTTAAGAGGGCAGCACACTCGATCTGTGGGGTTAGAGAAGGAGTGGAGTATTATGGGAGAGGGAGGAGCTTGAGGCTTGGATTGTAAGTCTGGAAAACTGGCCGAGTCGAATCCAAGGTTGGATCCGTAGACACAGTAGTGATGCATAATGAAATTGGACAACAAATTTGCCATGTGATGGTAAATACATAACTTCTATTTTATTAGCTGTATATTCTCAAACAAAGAAAATGCACCAACAAAGTAAGTACATCAAAGAAAAGCATTTCTTAAACCATTAACCATGGTTATACATTATACAAACGTATAGCAAAACTGTTTCCAAACTACATAAACCACCATACCCTGCCCCCCAACACCAGAGATCTCCAAATACACCTTCTCCCCTTAGTTTCCTTCCATTGATTCTCAACATATAAGCCAAGGCAGCCATTTTTCTAACCTGTTTCTGCTTTATTTTTGTTAAAGCTCTCTGTCCTGCTTCCAGTATATCATCCCTTCAACCAACTTAATTAGCTCTTGTATTTTTGGGGACGACTTTGACTTCCATTTTTAGTGATAGCTTTTTTGCTGCATCTACAATGGCCCACAACAATTGATTCAGGTCATGCCCTTCCACCTTCTCAAAACCCTTTCCTGATGTCTTCAAAGGTTTCGTTAATCCCACCATATTTTCTGTTACTCCCCTCAGCACCCGATTAACCACTCTCTTCTTACCTTGCAACACCTGACAGTCACAGAAAATATTATTTCAATCCTTTCTTCCACCCATCACATTTCCAGCATTCCCTGCTTACCAGCAGGAATATTCTTTGAAGTCTTTTAGGAGTATAAAATCATTTATGGAGACACTTCCACGCAAAAATTCTAAACTTATCTTGGCTGTTTTCAAAGTCAACTCCCATAACTGATTCCATCTCTCATCTTATATATCCTCTTTCATTGCCTGAACCCATTTTCTGTCATTTTTTCCCATTCCTTTACCTGGGTCTCCCTAAAAATCTATACAGTTTGGAATTCAGCCCTTTTGTTTTCACATTTTTGTTTCTGATTTCCATTACCCATTTAGTTAAACTCAAGATATTCCCCTCATGGCAGTCTTCCCCAGGGCTACTTTATTTCCCTTCACATTGCATAGTGACACACAAGTAAAGTTTCTGGTGCATTGAACTTGTTCCTAACCTCTCCATCGTATTATCTCTGCTGCAGAAATCAACTGCTGCCAGTAACTCACTCAGTTCTGTATACATCCCCATCTAACTGTGCCACCCTATCTATCCACTTCTGCCAAAGCCTGGTGTAGAATAATTACCAACATCCTGACCAAATATATACGACAAAAGAGGCACCACATCCTTAGCTTTTCTACACGGTAAGGCATCAAAAATAACATTTTGCAAGCTACTCTTTTTAACTTTAATTATCTTAACACAGGTAGGATCATTACTTGTAATTTGCATTCTCGTCATGCACACCAACTACACTGCTCTCACATGTTGAGAAACATCTGGTACCCCTAATCATCCTTTTTCTTTGAGAGTATTAATTTATTCCAGCTCACTTTTGTTTTTTTTTCCCTAGCCATATAAAATCATAAGCTATTTGTCTAAGCTTCCCCTGCTGCCATACATTCAAAGGGTGCTAGAATGACTACATAAGGTACAATAACAAGGATGTCAAATGCCATTTTACTACTTGCACTCTTTACTCCATACCCAACTCCAATCTTTTCCAAGATTACAGTTCTTTGGTTGAGACCCCAACCAGTCTTTCATATGTAATTTCCCAAGATTCTTCATAGGTTCTCTTTAAACATAACCCCAAATATTTAACACCTTCCCATCACTCTCAAGTAAAAAAGTAGAAGGAATCCCAGAAGACAAAGCTGTAGCACAATTCTTTTAATAAAAACAAACCTTGACAACAAATGGTGAGCGCTTTCGCACTGAAGTGCTTCTTCAGACAAATAACATCACAGCAAAACACATTTATATAGTAAAACAGCAGTCATCAATTATTAAAATGAGCAATTATCACTTAACTAAATCCCTTGATTTTAGAATGGGTCTTAAAGAAACTCTGTCATTGAGGCCAGGTTTTCTTTCAGCACCAAACCTCAAAATCCACTGAAGTTCTCTCTGTTCAGTATAATTCTTTAAATCACCACCTCTGGGATTGTTAAACACTACCTCCGTTTCTTTAAAAACAAAACTGTGTTGCAAGTTAGATTTTAACACATGTCTAGCTAAAGCATTTGTACCATCACACTTTTTTATGGCATAAAGGTGCTCACAAATCCTCTCAAAGAGCATTCTATTAGTTTCCCTATATAGTAACTGTTACAATCTTTGCAGGTAGCTAAATAAACCAGGTTTCTGGTCTTACAATTAGCATTAACTTTAAAGAAAAAAGTTTGTCCAGAGACAGGATGTATAAATTCATTAGTACCATCTATATGGGTGCAGTATCTTCAGCTACCACAGGGATGAGTCCCTGTAAAAGACTGTGATCGGGGGAGCTCATTGTAACTGTCTCTATAACAGAGACCTCATTTCAAAGATTTTTTATTTTAATAACTGATAAGTGGTTTCTCACCTATCAAGTCTCTAATACAAGAGTCTGAGGTTAGAATGCTCCAATTAGAATAGATAACATCATTGACCTGCTTAATGTCACTGGCAAATGACAGGGTCAGGGGAATACGTCCACCTCTCTGTGGACATGGTCTCCTATCAAAATAGTCACCATATTCAGAAAAGTATGTCTTAGCCCTCCCTGTCCTAAGATTCATGACTTCTTTTGTCATTGTGTCCACTTCAACATTACTATAGCCTCTGGTTAGGAACTCATTCGAAAGTGTACCCAAATCTGCTAGAAAACCTTCTTCAGTATTATTCAATCTTGACATCCTCATCCCTTGTCCCTTCAAAACATTCCTGTACACGTGTCGGATGCATGCTATTACGGTGTAATAATGTGTTCTGTCTACAAGATTTTCTAAAGAGCCTAGTTGTAAAATTACCTGTGGCTTCCTTATTAATCTTAACATCCAAGAAAACTACTTCTTCCAGGGATGCAGAAGATGTGAACCTTCCCATCACTGTCCATTTCCTTGGCAAAAATTATCTGTAAGTTTGCTTCTGTAATTCCTACTACTTGCATCCTATCTACATTTATTTTATATGTTGACCATTCCCCAAACCTCCTTAAGAGCGTCTGCAATTCCACATAATCTCCCCATGGATTTGAAAAAGTCAGGATAATATCATCCACATACAAAGCAACTTTTAAGTCCATATAACCCCATGGATATGCTGTCAAGGTTGAGTCTCCAATCATTGCTGCTTAAGGGTTCTATGTAAATTGTAAATAATAAGGGAGACAAAGAGCTCCCCTGTTTGTGCCTCTGGCTAACTCAAAACCATGAGAAAGCTCACCCCTTAGTTTAACTTGTACCGTGAGCCATTCATATACTTGCTTCATGATTTTAGAAAACTTTTCTGGAATCTTCCTGCAAGTAAGAACCTCAAACAAAAACACCCACGCCATTTTATTGAAAGCCTTCTCTGTGTCTAATGCCATTAAGGCTACTCCTTTCTTACTTTTCTGCATCCTGCTTTACCATCAAAACCCTGTTAATATTGTCAGAAGTTTTCCTCCCTGTAATATACTGTGGCTGACCTTCATGTATTATTTGAATCAGATAATTGTCAAGCCTGTTTACCAGAATTGCCATAAAGATTTTATAAAAATAATGGCTTAAGGTAGGTCTGTATGAAGCAGGCTCTTTTAGGGTCTTCCTTTTTTTCATTAGTACCACTACTGTTCTCTTCTGCTATGGAGATAGGGAGGAGAGCCTTCTAGTCTCTGGCTGAAAATATTTTCTCAAACCCTGATTGATCTGTTTTCTCCTAGTGTCCAAATTTCCACTGGGATGCCTTTGCCTTCCTGGGATTTTCCATTTATTTGCTTATTCGTTGGTAGTTTAATTTCCTCAAAAGTAATTCTAGCTGTTAATCTAGCCTTCATTTTGTTTGATTATTGCCTCAACTCTATTACTTGCCAAATACTGCCCAACCTCCTCCCGTCTCATCTCACATTCCTTCTCGCCAGTGTATAACGTCTTGTAGAATAACCCAAACTGTCATGTTATTTCATCAACATTTTCTATTAGTTGTTCTCCTTAATTTTTTTTCACAGTTTCTATATTACTTGCTCCACCCTCTGTTGTTTTAACTTTGCCATTAATAATTTCACTGCTGCTGGGATAGACATGAAATATAACTCTTTAGTAACTGCTTTGCATCAATATTCTTCTATCTTCAGTCCCCTGCCATAAGTCATTTTCTTGATCTGGAGTATGCTGTTTCCCTTCACAAATGCAACCAACTAACTTTTCACAATAACTTTTCTCGCTTTTCTCTGTCTCTATTCATATCTCTCTAACCCAATCCTATGTCATTCTGTTGAAATTATATTTAACTTGATGCCAATCTATAAGCAAAATTTCCCCATACTATCCAATTCTTTGAATTAATTCCTTAAATGCAAGTTGTCTAGTCGCGGTGGTGCAGCAGTAGCGTTGTCGCCTCACAGCAAGAGGTTCTCCCATTCGATTCTCGGCTGGAGCGCCCTCTGTGTGGAGTCTGCATGTCCTCCTCGCGGTCGAGTGGTGTTTGAAAGACATGCATGAAAGGGCGTGCCTTCGTTGGAGGTTGGGCGTGAGGCTGTCACCTCAGCACCGTAAAAAAAACCCAACTGCCAATCATTAGCGGACCAGAGTTCCGCTGTGGTGACTCGTAACCGGGAAAAGCCAAAAGAAGAAGAACAATTCCTTAAATGCAAGTTCAAATATATTGTGTTTCTAGCAAAAAGGTGGGGAATCTTTAGTGCCTCTGCACCATGTCTTGTCTTTCCAACATAACTTCTAATTTTACCCTGGCGTGATTGGAGTGTAGTAAAGGGGTAATATCCATTTATATAATTTCTAATTTTTCTTAAGTAACACCTATCCAGTCTAGACCAGCAATGCCATTTAGTTTTAAAATGTGTATATCCACAATTCCTACACTGCCTGCTACACTCTTTGGCATCCATCAACCAAAATGTCCCTTCTTAAGTGATTTTTCCCTTCTTGTCAACTTTGCTTTCCTCAGTCTCCCTGTGGAATCCCCTAAATTAGTTATAAAATTCCAATCTCCTGCTATCACTAAAAATCCTTTTTGGAACCAAATCACCTTTAATATTTTTTTTATCCAATTGAAGCTAGCCCTAGGTGGTATATAGACTGAATCCATACTTCTTAAACTTTTAGAGCAAGAAATCTGGACAAAGCCAAAAATAATGGGGGGGGGGTCAATTGCCAAAAATAGGGACACTTTTTAAATAGTGCTCATACAAACTTAGAATGTTGATAGGCTGTCAGAATTTGCAATAATATGAATTTTCTGAAAGATGTGAAGTCTGAAACTGAAATGTCTGCCGTTAGCCGTTATTTTCTGACTTCAGTCTTCAATGATTTGCCAGTGATTTGCTAGAAAACCACAAATATATGAGAAATCGGTCAAAAATATGAGGTGAAAATCTGGACATTAGAGATTTTTGACTGACTCCACTGTCAAGCACTCCCTCTCATATTTACCTTTACATGCAGCAAAACACTCCTCCTCAGCAACTAATGTTGCACTCTCTTTTAGAGTCATATTCTTATTTGCTAACAAAATAATGCCCATCCTTATAAATCCCCTCATAACTTGACATACATAGCACACTAAAACCATTTCTGCCCAGGTTACTTGTGCCTTGTCCCCAAATGTGTTTCTTGCAGTACTATAATGTGTGGTTTATCCCTTTTTATAAAATTAAAAAAAAAATCTGTCTTGACGGGGGCTGGTTAGCCCGTGTACATTCCATGTGATGAGTCTAAATCCCATATAGAAACTTTTTTTCCATGTACTATTTTCTAACCCCCCCCCCCCCAAAATCTGGTCTGTTATCAAAAAGAAGTAGTTTTCCTGTGTTGAATAAGTCTTCCCCTAAAATAGCCGAGTTGCCACTTTTATTTTATCTTAGGCTTTCTCTTGCCCTCCCATTCTTCTTGCTCCACCAACTGCCTGTCTTCCTTCCTCATAACTCTCTTGTATCTGTACCCCTTGTTTTCATTTCCCCCAACATTTCAACAAACATATTAGCCATGAAAGCCAAGCACAGATATCAACTGTATACAATTGTGTAAATGTAGAAATCTTCTAAGGAGGGAGCAAAAAGCTCCTAATTAGGTTGCAGATTTGAATGTCCCTCTTCTCCAACTTTTTCTCAGAGGGTGTAGCAAATGAGCTATGGATACATTATAAACCAAGTCATTCAAATTATCTTTGACCTGCTCCTCCATTCAGACTAAATCAGTAACACAGTGGGGGTGGTACTTTAAACTGTTTCATTGATGCTTCCGTAATTAATATGCATTTGACTGACTTCTAGTAAAACCTTTATATATTAATCACAACAACTAGAAAACAGCAGAAAAAATGAAAATAAATCCTAAACAGCATTATCCCCCAATCATTGCATTCAGTTTTTGTTTAACAAATATAAAATATATAATTTTTTCCAGACATAATTAAAAACTACCATATTCAACTATTAATAAAAACATCCCTATAATGGGATTGCTTTAGTTCCCACTGTCCTTTGCTTTTAAGGACAAATTTTTTACCACTGTTCTAATATGTATTTAAACATTAAAATTATTAACAGTCCAAACCAGGGCCTTCTGTAAATGAAGGTACAACAGCTGAAAAGAAAAGGAATGTGTTACTAAATATTTATGTTTACTTCTTCCTCCATAAACAAAGATGTAGAAGCATTACTGTTGGTGTTAACATCCCAGTCCCTAAATAATCCTATTTATAATCCAGAACCCAGATTCCATGTAGTAGATCTTCCTGCTTGCAATGTAAGATGGATCTCTGCCTTCTCCCCAAGAGCTTTGACCCTTTTAAATAATGGAAATAGTCCTTGTTCTGTCTTAGCAACTTGATCCTGAAGCCGCAGAACCTACTCTTCGCCACAGGTAGTATCCTGCAACAGTTGTTTCATAATTTCCACCACGTCACAACTCATCGATTCTAGGAACTGGTATATTTTTTCTGAAAAAGTCATTTATACGCATCTATATTACAGTGTCGAAATGGAATAATATCGAACACCTAAACATCGACCCGTATTCATCAAAATGCATTTACGTGAATCAAATACTTACAGTGCAAAAAAAACACTTGCCCTGCAATCCCACATAACTAACCTAACGTAAAACAACCCCACCCACAACATGGGGGGCTGTGCCCCCCACACCCCACTTAACTAAATATACCAACTCTGAGTTCGCACTACAGTGGAGAAAAGGGCAACACCGTGTAGTTGGCCAACTCCATCTTTGGCCTGGAAGTATTCATCGATTCGCCTAAATGCATTTCAATAAACACTGTTTGATGTTTAGGTGTTCGATATTATGACGTTTCAATGTAATATAGAACCTTTTATACACTTGGACAAAAGTACTAATGACTGTTATTAAACAGTTGTGCTTGGTATTCACTGCCTTCTGTTTTACTATTTTCATTTTTTGTTACAGTTTTTTTCAGCTGGCATTCTACTGTTTTGTTGGATAGTTTTCCTTTTTCTGGATCCATAAACACCTAAATACCACCTGGAGGCAGCAGTTTCAATACTGCTGGATATTGTAATCCATATCTCATACCCTTTAACTTGCACAGATGCTATATATACTGGGTAAAGGCAGAACTTTTCTTCCTAGTGATCGCAGACTAATCTTGCTGTACATAGACCCTCACTGCAGAACATTCCATTTTCACACATGGCTTTCACACATGCTTGGGGACTTGCTTTTTCCCAGCAAAAGTGGCAAATCTCACTATAATAGGACAAGACAAACCTTCGTTGTGTCTGGTGGGGTACCCACACACTGTCTGATGTGTCCTCTCCAAAATCATATCAACTTCAGACGATTGTGTCCACCATGCCAGTTATAAAGTCCATACAATCTTTTCCTTCTTTTCCTTCTGGATTCCCACATATTCTTAAGCTGTTTCTTATAGCTTGGTCATCATGATCTGTCAGATTTCCTTCTAACAGAGCAGTCTTGGCTTCCAAACTGTATGTATGGGCTTTGATGCCTTCATTTTCCTGTATGACCCCCTGCAAAGCATTGGAGTGCTCATCAACAATCTCTGTGACCTCATACATATGGCGATCAGTTTCACTCATATAGCCATTGATTCTGCTGTTGATCTTTTTAACTTCTAAGAAAATGTCTCTAAATGTCGTGTCCATCCTTTCTTCCATATTCTCTGAGTTTGCGCAGCCTTGCATTACCAAAACACTGATTGCAGTGCAAGTACTGTTGGAAGCCATTCCCTTGTCATCCCCCCCCCTTTTTTTTTTTTGTATTCACCCAGTGTATTAGCTATATGGAGCCCAAACGCTTTTGCCAAATGACGATCACAGCTGCTATATTCCTACTTCATATTACTGTTCTACACTCTTATGCATTCTCTGCACCATTACTGGAAGTCCAAAGTATATTTTACTTTATCACATTTAAAATACATTTGACTGCATACTGTGTAGAACTGCTTTACAACATGGCATACAATTTACATCATGAATTTTTATACAAATATTAATAAGAGCAAAACATTTTACTCTGTTACTTTATCGTTCTCTTCAGTATCCTTCTTAAGCATTAACATAAAATGAGGGTTATCCTTTAGAATTTATTCCGCAGCTTAACACAGTCATCAGACCTCCAGTCTTTTTCTATGATTTCTTCTTGCAGTACCACAGTTCATATGTCTAAACTACATCTAATGGGACTGATACTTTATGGTTCTCCCATATACTAATTTCATACTGTTATTAGTGGTCTTCTGATTATCTTGATCTCCCAACACTGGTATGTGGTTCAAGTCCAAAGGACTCTTGACTCTTCTAGTCAGTGCCTGGGCTTTTTTATGTGAATCAAGCATTTTGCTTTGGAACAGTATAAAAAGTTTTAATAGCAAAGTCTCTTGCTTTTATTATTGTTGAATGTTTGAGATGCAGAATCCTATCAGCTTGCTTGGCTGACTGTTGGCTAAACGTTTTTTTTTTAAATTTCCTACATAGCCTCTTTTGCATTCCAAAATATATTCAATCCCCCAGGAAGAATATTATGAAAACTGCTGGATGAAATAAGTTGAATCTTACACCTTCTATTGACATCCCTGGTTGCCAGCATAAATTTGCTTCTGGTTTGCCATTTTCCACAAAAGTGTTAGTGTCCCCAGTTTTTAAATCTTTTCCATTTTGCCACAGTTTTGCCAGGAGAAGCTCTTTTTGTTGCTGTGATTGCATCTTTATTAATATAAGTCTTTGCTACTTTGTCACGGTCAGATTTGGAGCATGCGCATGATGTTCCATCTCAGTTGACATATCCTGCCATGGAACACGAGTCCAATTACTAGTCGGTACGTTCATAAAATTAGCCCAATGTATTCCTCCTGTTTTCTGTGGTGTAGCAGGAAATTGTTAGTTTTCACTGC